>NC_133577.1:60197255-60497255 GCF_964106895.1 Numenius arquata | reverse complement strand
ACTGGAAAAATCACACATCAACTTGTGCTTGCACTGATTGTTCACATCGCAATCGATGACGATTTCCTTCCCTCTGGATTCTTGGTATTTCATATTCATTTAGATAAACCCAGGGATTTGGACCCAGAAGAGAAAGCCCTAGCACAGCCTTCATGTAGCTGCGAGTCCAGCGTGCTTTCCAGTACTCCTTGCAGTGTCAATCCACACCTGCAGGAGCCAGGTTTCCTTACTCCGGCAAGAAGGCTTAGAAGCCTTAGAAATGCTGGAGGAAGCTGATGGCCACTTCTCACCCAGGACGCTGCCACAGGGTTCAAGCACGACGGCACTGGGGTGCCGCAGCTCAGGCAGAGCCCCGGGGTGCAGCCACGCATCCCCATTCCGGCTTGCCTCCGAAGCTGTGCCTATACGTTTTCGTCCAGCTTTCAAAATCTCAGGCAGGGCTCTCGTAAGAGTGAGTGAAGAAATATCTTTGCATTTCATTGTGCCAAAGGAGAGCAACAAGGATATATTTCTCTTGGTCTTTTGAAACGCTGCTTGGGTTTCCTTCTGGGGGTCCACTAACAGCTCAAGGTGAGAGCTGGACAGTCCTTTTGTGGCGGTTTTGGCAATGCCTTAGACCAATCTTTAGCAACTGTGGAATACATCTGAATGCAAATCATCAGGAATGCACAGCCAATGCTGTCTCATCCAGACCTAGATGATGTAAACCCAGATAAAAATAACGATTCTTTTTCCTTCCTTACATTAGAGCAGTTTTTCTCTTCTGTTAATTTCTTGCAAAGCAGCTGGTATGAGTGCTGCTACAAGCAACAGCAACCAAATTAATACATGCCTGCTGAAAAAGATTTAATCAATGTGCTTGATAACATGAACACAAGCTTAGCTTACTATAGCTAGTCAAGAGAATGCTAGCCTTGTTTAAGTGACTTAATGACTTGACAATATAGTAACTGATGGCTTATCACTCTCGTTAAATGCCACAGAATATTGGATTTACAACCAAAAAATACACGGAAACAACAATACCTCATTTCACTTGCAGGATCTGGCCTAGGCTGTGTTTTCACTTTCTCTGCAACGGTTTCTGAGCTCTTGGACGTTGATGAAAAAGAAGGGATTGAAATCTGTAAAATACTGGTGTGGATCTGTAAGGAATTCTAAAAAGAACGAAGAATGCGTGTTACACTGTTTTGAGCTGAATTAAGCAATCAGAAATGAAAAGAGTAACACAAACTACAAAAAGAAGGATCTGAAATAGATTTAAGTTTTTTTTTTCTTTCTTTCTATTGCAATATAATGATTTACGACTAGAAAGATGGCACTGAAGATAAAACATGAATCACTGCAAAGATAAGCTACAGCATAGACAAATATCTCACAAGTCTCCCAAAGCTGCCTGCTAAATCTCTCCCCACCACAGACCCCATGAAGGGTAGTTCCCTTTTCAGGGTTAGTCCTGTCCTCAGCCACTCAATATCAGAGATATTATAATATATATATATATCTTATATATATAAAAACATATTTTATATATATAAAAGATATTAGATATTATATAATATGTAACATAATATATAATATAATATATAATAATATATAATATATATAATATAATATAAAGAATATCAAAAAGCTGCTACACATTTAATTTAATTTAGTTTTCTTCATAGTATGTTCATAGTGTTTAGCTAAGTAATTCAAGTCCCTGCTCTGACTCAGAGGTTTAAGAGAAGAGATCTATAGATTTATTACTGGAAAATGTAATTGTAAAAATTCAGAGACTGGCCCACAATCTATTTATCATTTAACTGGATAGACATAATGATGATCGCATCCTTTTAAATATGACAGGATATACTAAGTAAGTCCCAACACATTTACTTCAAGCTCCTGACAAATTAAACGCAGCTCCTAAAACAGCTATGTTTGATACGAAAAATAATTTCTATGTTTAATAGGAAAAGTAGTTTAGACCCACCCATTCTCATGACAAATATAGCTATTTGCTGTCTCCTAATCCCATTTGACGACTGAGAAAAATAAGTTTAACTCAAATGAAACTCCTCAGCAGCTTTCACAAGAAATCTACATTCTCCTAAAGGATATGGGTTGTTACTAAAAACCATGCAACCCAGAAAAAATTTTCTTAGAAACTCGAGTTTTGGTATCTGGAATATGAATCCAGCACAAGCAATGTTTTCAAGGAGCGATGGCATTAAATGAAGAAGAAAAAAAGATACCTCTTCACGAATATTCACATCAAACTCATCATGGATTGGAGATGCTGTTACTGGGGTTGGGGACAGGCTTTTCTCCAGGTCAGTCAGACTTGGTGTGTCCAATAAAACTGTGGAAACAGACCCTGAATTCAAGAAGTCTTCGCCGTCACTTTCCTTGCCTGAACGCAGAGAGGAAAACTTGTTACTTCTGGATACGTGATGACCCTTGTTCCTATGCAAGGTGCACTTGGCATGCTCATTTATGGGCCAAAAAGCAAAGAGGCCAGGATTATTTTATTTTTTAAGACAGACTACAATAGGAGGAGGGGAGTCATTGCCAAATGTCACTTCCCAATTCAACCACCACAACATATCAGGGTTGGAGCAGAGTGAAGGACGTACATCCGACAGCAAAAAGCCCAGCAAATGCCCTCAGGACATTTAGTGGGATCAATTTCAACAAGCTGAATAAACTGGAGCAGATAATTTCTGTCCCGTGTTCTGGAATTTCATACTAGATACTTCTTTTCCGTTATTCGTAGGGAAAAACCAGAGGCCAAGTCTGCCTGAAACTGAAGATGTCTCTACGGTATCTTCAAGTTACCCATAGAAGAAATGGAGCTTACTGCAGAAGAGTCTAACACCAGCTTTTAAGTGACTACATTACGTTTGCAGACTTTCACAAACTGAGTGTGTCTTGTTTAGTTAATGCTGTAGCCCATACCGGCACCTGGCATCCTCCGCTCCCAATGAGCGACCTTCTGCTCCTGAACTGCCTCCGTACTACCAAAAGGCTTGTATCTCCACGCCTGTCAGTGATACCAAAGTACTGACACTGACCAAGGAAAAGTGAAAGGCAATCCATACTTCCTAAAAAGTGAGCAGAAACCTAGCACTGACTGTCAAAGATCCAACGCAAAGACAAGCCAAAGTCTGTTCCCAGCAAAAACCTCTCTTGCCCATTTTTCACTGCTTGAAATCCCCGTCCATGCTCCATGAACTGACCATAAGCCCAGTTTCTAGAGACTGGAGGTCTGTTTTAACATCCTTCTGTCTTTGAAGGCATAGCGCTGCATGAAAGAGCAACACCTAATTAAAAAAAATACTGCTCCTCTTTTCCAACACTCAGCATGGTGTTTTGCCCTCATCACCACTTCTTCTCTTCCCTCACTGATAAATGTGCTTTCCCAGCCCTGCAGACTGAAGACATGCAGCTGTGTCCTTAGTGCCCCTCAGTGGTTTTGAAGAAGGAAAAGCCCTTACATACCAAGATCCAAAGCCCACAGAGAGTTTTCAGCCCAGCACGCTCTGGCACATGCCAGCTCCCATCCATGCTTACATAGAATCACAGAATCACATGGGGTTGGAAAGGACCTCTGGAGATCATCTAGTCCAACCCCCCTGCCAGAGCAGGTCCGCCCAGAGCAGGTTGCACAGGAACGTGTCCAGGCAGGGTTTGAATGTGTCCAGAGAAGGAGACTCCACCACCTCTCTGGGCAGCCTCTTCCAGGGCTCTGCCACCCTCAAAGTAAATAAGTTCCTCCTCGTGTTTAGGTGGAACTTCTTATATTCAAGTTTGTGGCCATTTCCTCTTGTCCTATCTCTGGGCACCATGGGATAGGCATCAACATCCATGATGCTGAACTAAAAGAAGCTGCTTCCTGACCCCACCGCTGCACCCACCTCAGGGTTGCAGTGCTCGTGTGGGAGCAGGACAGGCAGCTGGAGACTGTGGTCAAGGGCTTTCACATGGTCCTGCAAATCAGCTGGCACCTTCAGCAGCAGAGGTCAGGATCTCATTGCTGCAATCACTGCCATGCCGCAGGGATGGCCTCTCAAAAGCCAGGCAGAAGCAAACAGGGGCACCAGGAACCTTTCTTTTTCCTGGTTCTGGGTCCCAGTCTCGGCAGCATGTCCAGATGGGGCTCTGCCCTCCACTTTTCCTGTCTTGGCCCAAGATGGCAGACCCAATAGCCCAACCATGAATCCACCATCACAAAAATAACCCATTTTGCCTCCTCGCTCATTTCTGGCTATTGACAATCTTCACTCTTTGAAAGGATCCCTGGGGGCTCCTATATCCCTCTCTCTAGGAAGGTCATCCACCTCCAACATTTGCACAGACAACAAATGCCACAGGCCTTGTCTGTCCTAAAGAAGCTCAGGCAACGAGCTCAGGTCAACTCAAGGTCTGTGGAAGGCTGGGTTGGCCTTCTCTGGCCTTCAGAGGACTCAATGACAAAGGAGGTTTCCATAAGGCAGTAATAATACAAAACTGGCACACAGACTTTGAAGTTCTGCATATATTATACATGCATACATTATCAGAATGCTAATGTCTAAAATTTGCAGGAGACGGCTCTTTCAGAGGACAGTGACCTACAAAATGCAACTTGAGTGCTGAAAGAATAGGATGATGCAGGGAAAAAACCCACCAGGCCAGGATTATTGCTGTAAAGGGAGACGCTCATTTTCTAACATCTAAGTGTTTTCATCTGAAAAGCCAGAACCATTTCAGTGTAATGTTCTCCATGTGTTTCTTTTGATTTTCTTTCAAGGGAGAAAGGAGAGAGATAGGGTATTCAAGGCAATTACATCAAACTGATGAGCACCTCAATATTTATCACCTTTGGGGATCAGAACCTCCTGGATCTGGAAACCTCCACCAGTCTTGGGACATACAGAATGGACCACTACATGTTACGATATTTATTATAGCTACCATTTCAGCCACACAGTTAAGCTCATTATCTGGTGGCAAAGAAGGCTTTTCTCTTTTGGGGTGTGTCAAAAAAGACTTAGGAAAGCCAGTCCACTGCAGTAAGGAAGGAGAACTATTGCACAGCTGCTGCGCGTGCTGGTTCATTACATGCCAAAGATGCAACATGTCATCCCCCTACAGCCCTGGCAGCACACCCACTTTGCTACAGACGTTTTTGCAACTCTTAGAATCATAGAATGGTTAGAGTTGGAAGGGACCTTAAAGATCATCGAGTTCCAACCCCCCTGACATGGGCAGGGACACCTCCACTAGACCAGGTTGCTCAAAGCCCCATCCAGCCTGGCCTTAAACACTTCCAGGGATGGGGCATCCACAACTTCCCTGGGCAACCTGTTCCAGTGCCTCACCACCCTCACAGGAAAGAATTTCCTCCTAATATCTAATCTAAATCTCCCCTCTTCCAATTTAAAACCATTACCCCTTGTCCTGTCACTACACTTCCTGGCAAAGAGTCCCTCTCCGGCTCTCCTGTAGGCTCCCTTCAGATATTGGAAGGCTGCTCTGAGGTCTCCCTGGAGCCTTCTCTTCTCCAGGCTCAACAACCCCAGCTCTCTCAGCCTGTCTTCATAGGGGAGGTGCTCCAGCCCTCTGATCATCTTCGTGGCCCTCCGCTGGACCCCTTCCAACAGGTCCATGTCCTTCCTGTGTTGAGGACTCCAAAGCTGGACACAGTATTCCAGGTGGGGTCTCATGAGCGCAGAGTAGAGGGGCAGAATCACCTCCCGTGACCTGCTGGCCACACTTCTCTTGATGCAGCCCAGGATGGGGTTGGCTTTCTGGGCTGCCAGTGCACATTTCCAGCTCATGTTGAGCTTCTCATCCACCAACACCCCCAAGTCCTTCTCCTCAGGGCTGCTCTCCAGCCATTCTCCACCCAACCTGTATTCGTGCCTGGGATTGCCACGTCCCAGGTGCAGGACCTTGCACTTGGCCTGGTTGAACTTCATGCGGTTTGCACGGACCCACCTCTCCAGCCTGTCCAGGTCCCTCTGGATGGCATCCCTTCCCTCCAGCGTTTCAACTGCGCCACCGAGCTTGGTGTCATCAGCAAACTTGCTGAGGGTGCACTCTGTCCCACTGTCCATGTCTCCGACAAAGGTGTTGAACAGCACTGGTCCCAGTACCGACCCCTGAGGAACACCACTCGTCACTGGCCACCAATTGGATATTGAACCATTGACCACATCCCTTTGAGTGTGGCCATTCAGCCAGTTCCTTATCCACCAAGCGGTCCATCCATCAAACCCACCACTTTCCAATTTTGAGACCAGGATGTCGTGCGGGACAGTGCCAAATGCTTTGCATAAGTCCAGGTAGATGACATCTGTTGCTCTTGGGCACTGCTATTACAACGTGCACAGCTGCTGGGGTGGTGCTGTTTTGGCTGGTAAGAACGTGCACGCTCAGGCACTGCTCTGCTCATCTACCAACTCCCTCCCCAGGAACACACGAAAGAGAAGGAAACAGCAATTTTTAGCAGTTCACGTAGCAGCCAGCCCTGAAAGGCATTTCAGGAGGCTATGGGAAGAGCCTGAGAGTTTATCATATTTAAACTAATTTTACAAGAAGGAAATAAGCAACGTGACGATAATAGTTACTACTACCAGATGGTAAATGGGACCCAAATGTGCAGCTGTCTGGACAAAAAAAAACAATTTACCAGTTCACACCAGTTGAAGAACTGGCTTTTACTCTACCTAAGAGACACTTCCAAAGATAGTAAGTCTAAGAGTCAATATAACACTACTGCAATGCACCTAGAGTTTAATTTTTTTTTTGATTGTACAATACCTTTTTTACCTTGAGCCAATATCACCATGTCTTGAACTTTCTTGTACCTATTCAGAGACTGCCGAAGCTCTTCTATCTTCCGATCCTAAAATAAAGGAAAGTTGTGACTGTGCTTCTTCCTTCAGCAAATAAAAAAGAAATACAACTACTAGATATTCTTCAGTTTAATTGGTTGTGAGACTAGAAGAAATGTTAAGTGTGGATGGGACAGGACCCAGAACTCTGAGAGGCTTTGAAATATCAAAATTTCTGTTTAGCAAAAACTATCACCTGGTTGATCACCAGAATTGTCCCAGCCTTGAAAGTGGATTTCGGCTCCCTTGTTAAGTCAAAGGCAGAGTATAATAAATTTGGCATGTACAAAAAAAGCAGCAAACACAGGCTTTAGGGCTTTGGTGATCAAAAGAAAACATCCCACAAAATGCACATGCATGTGAATGCGCAAAACATGAAAACAATTCATACTTTACAGAAAGCCCTTTTGGAAACGCAGCCTGTGATATCTCACGGGGCTTGTATGGAAACTCTTTACATTTTCAGAACATGGTGTAAATTGCAGTCCCACTGAATTGAATGTGTAAGGACTCTGTACGTGCGACAGAGCTCATAAATGCTGAGTTATAGTCGCTTAAAGACACTGCAGTGCTTCTGACTATAGTGAATCATTAATTCTTAAAAATTCGATCATTTAATTGAGTTGTGACAAGTTCATATGTGAAGATTTTCTTAGAAATTTAACTCAAATCTGATTAATTATTACTGAAAAAATAATGACTTCGCTACCTTCTCTTCATTTGCTGCCATTAGAGATTCTACCGCCTTCTTCATTTTCTGTACCTCTATATCTAAAAACACAATACAGTTCTCTAAGTCAATTTAAATAAGCCAGTGTAAGGAAATAAGAAAAACAAAAAACCTAGAAGCAACTCAGTAATATTGTAAGTAAATTTACAAATTAAAAGACAAAACATAAGCCAGTTAAATTTAGACGGAAATATAAAGAAGAAAACTCTTTTCCTTCAAAACCTTTTTTCTGACATTTTTATCATGGAAATGATGAAGTTCAGGAAATTTCCTTACCCACCCCTCCAGTCTTCGGAAAATGGAAAAGTCAGGAGTAAAATTAACTACTGCTTGACTTCTGCTACCTCCCCTCTTTCAAGTAATCAAATAATTGCAAAACAAAATGTCCAAAATATAAAATACTATATTTGGAGTGCAATAAAACACATCCTCACTACACCAGTTAACAAACACCCCAAACGGCATCTGGAAAACCCACTATACAAAGCAATAGGATTAATGTGGGGATGATGAAGAAAGCATTGTGCAGTGATGCTTAGTCTTAATTCAGTATGGATGTAGAAATGAGGACAGCACAATGGAATGAGACAAGTATTTGCTGTGATGATCAGTCATGCTAGAATATATACTGTAGTTCAGACTTGGAAAAGGTCCCTAATACAGACATCAGCGTTCTGTGCTTCATATATAACCCTTATTTACACAGAAGCATAAACACATGGAAACATGTACGTTCTAACAAGGTTACATTTTGGAAGTGTTCTGGACTAGAAAATCAAAAAGAATGGAAACAATCTCGGTTTTTGCTAGAAATCTACCTTGAATAAATGAAGCAAACTTTAAATTTCGTTGCAAACATAGACAGGTGGCCAAATTCACTGGCAAGAAAGCATTTTACCCGGTTTTAACTTCCTAAAATTTCTCAGAAAACAGTGGGAAGAACATTTTCCTCCTTAATGAAATGCAAGAAAACAATCTGCCTGGCTGGCCTTCTAGATAAAAGACACTTAGACACCTTGGGATAAAACTGCGACTGATCCAGTTCCAATGATTTTCACTCGGTTATGCTAATGGAAAATCTGGTTTACTGGACTACGACTGCATTTCATTGAGAGGCAACTGTTTCGTGAGTCTCCACAAGACCAGATCTTTATTGGCCTATCAGCTTTTCCTCAGAAAACTTTGTATTTCAAGCGTGATTATGTCTACCCTTATTGTCAAATTTTACTGTAAGCGTAACTAAGGGTTATAGATGATGCAACCTGACAATGTTTGTTAAAGCAGTTTTGCAAACACATGCAGAAAGCTATTCTGAAAAGCACTTCTGAAATGCAGATGCTTGTGGAAAGACACCATGAAACCTTACTTTTATCTTTGAGCTTCTTTTTACAATTTTCATCTGTGCAGGAAAATCCATTGGATTTGAGATTAGCATGAAGGTTATGACATCAAATAACTTTTCAGACAATACTGATACTTAAGGAGTCAGCTATTCCTTTCGCGCTATCGCAGAAGCAAGCAGTTCACCGTTTCAGCCTGCACTCCCCCGGTGTTAAGGTTTGTAACGACACAAAATAGTCTCACTGCTCTCATACACAACTGCCCGTCTCAAGGACGCATTTTTCAACCGTGTATTTTCACTTGTAAGGCCTCGGAAAAGGCTCATGCCAAGAGATTACTCTTACGCTAACACTTTACTGGCAAAAGCCATCAAAGCAATAACGTATGCATATTTGTTCAGAAAGCACAACTCAGCTCATGGGGCAGATAACCTGTGGTATCTGCAAACAGCATTACTTAATATTGGTCCACGGCAGAAAAAAACACGGTTCACCACGGCAGAAGATCTCCTGCTTAGCTACACCGACAACTAAACTAAAGCTGAGAACCAGAGGGTAATGGAAATTCAACGTACACAGCAGCCCCCAGGAACAAAAGCCCCATATAGGAAGTCATAAACGCAATAGAGTCAGACCTTGTTCTTATTTAAATGCTATTAGAAAAAAAAAAAAAAATCATGCTTCAATATGGTCACTTTTAGTGATCTTATGCAGGGGTTTTGAAAACAGGTCGTTTTATTAAAAAAAAAAGTGACCATCTACACACAGCAGTTTCCTCCTCAGGACAGGAGAGGAGACTAACTGATTTCATGTGGCTTTATTTTTCTAAAAAACATATTTTAAAAGCACAATCTTAAAAACAGCAATAACTATCAGTGAAATACATTCAGAGTTGAAATTGCAGCAGGTCAAAAAAGTCTGAGCAAAAGTTTTGTGAGGCTTTAAAGAAAAATTTCTATTTTTAAATAAGTTACCCAATCTGAGTTTCCCCCAAATAAATACCGATTTTGTCTCTTCTTTGCAAGCAAACAAAATAATTCTCTGACATGTAAAATTTCTGTGCTGATCCAAGCTTAATTAGAATTTAGACTTAACCAGCTCACAAATCCAGAACAGTCCTCAATTTCACCTACTTACAGCTACGTCCACACTGAAGATATGCTAGTAACACATCATACACACATACATAACACAACATACTTTGGTTTGCAGTAAGGCTTTTCCCCTTCCTTACCAGTAAGGGGTGTACAAGCAAAGCCCAGCATAGATACCCATGCAGAAAGCTTCCTTCTCAATGTAATCTTTCTTGGGAACTTGTTGAAATTAGTTTAAGGATTTCTTTGCTAATATAAACCACATCTTTTGAGGCACCAGGCAAGGCATGTAAAGAGCTAACTAGGGATTACTTAGGCTAGTTTGAAGTTGATCAAGAACTTGCTATGACAGCAGGTTCAGCAGTTGCATCATGAACACCCGCTAAATGTATTAAAAGAAGTAAACATGAAGACAGAAAGTATATGAAAATTGAGGCTTTTATCTGTTATATCCTGTACAACCCTTCATGGAAACATGACCTCAGATGAGGTGACTGAGGAGGACATGGTGAGAGAGCCTTCCTTCTTATTACCTCTGTCCAGTATTTCAACTCCTTCTCCTTTCAGCTTGCAAACCAATTTTTCTTGCAACCTTTTTACCTCGGCTTCCTTCTGCTCCAGTTTGTCTTTCAAAGCTGCTAGCTCATCCTGTAACGGACACAGAAACACTCAGTGATAGTTTCCACACACATCTCAGACATTTCAAAAATTCCTTTCTATGAAGTGCAGTGGACAGGTCCTCAGCTGGTGGAAACGACCGAGGGCCCTCTGACATTTACAGTGGCTGAGGGTACACCCACCAAACTGCTCTGAACATCACAACAGAAGATCACACAATGAGACTGGAAGGGGGCAAAATCAGGGGGTCTATGATCCAAAAATGCCAGTCTTAATGTACAATTAAAAAGAGATTTTGCATCTAAATTTAAAAAAAGAAAAGAGTAAAACAAAAAAAGCAGTTTTCTGATTTATTTAACCTTGCAGAGAGACAGAAAAAGTGCAGGTGATGAGGCCGAACGCTAAAATTTATGAGCACTTCTTTTGGTATTTATAGGCATTTGCATGTTCAAAGCCGGACAATTATGGAAGCGTGCTTACACCAGGTTGAGGACACTTTCAGAAATAACCTCTACTTCTATGAAAGAAAAATCAATCGTGACACCATCAAGCACATAAAACACATACTGGAAAGGAGTTCAGAGGAAAACGTGGTACCTCTGCACAGTTTGGGTTTGCTGATCAAGCATTGGGAAAGGAAGCTTAGAGTTGAGATTCAAGGGAATCTTTGGTGGAGCTGGGGTGTATCAGATAAATGCTGTCAAATTTTAACTTAGATCTAACCATCTGCACTAGCAAGTGATTGGCACGGATCCATGCATTTAACTTTTTAAAATTTGATGCAAATCCTACCCAATTTAGTAACATGCTTCTTCGATGCCCAAGGATATCTTGTGCAACAGCATCATCAAGACAGGACCCTCACTGCAAATGTACCCAACACTAAAAATTTAATTTGTTCAGCTCGTCAAGAAAACAAAACAAGGCAAGACTCATAATTCTGGCATTTACTGAAGTTTTAAATCCTTAAAGGACTAAGCCAAACTATAATACTGTGGCTTAGGTATATTCCTGAGCTTCTCTCAAAAGATACGTTGCAAATATATAGTGATGCCTGCAACTCAAGCTACAGCCCCACTAGAGAATTTCCTGAAATTGGTTCATGTTTGCACTAAAGCATCATCAAAAAAACAAATCAATCTTAAAATCGTCAAGAAATCAAAGCTTCTTCCAGAACAGCGGTTGGGCAATACAACCCTCCAGTGCTCCAATCTTTTTTTGGTTTTGATGGGATTTCTGCCAATGTAGGACCCATGCTTCTCCAAAACAAGACCATCTCTTGGTAACTGGAGAAGCTGCTGTTGTACCCCTGGGTAACTAGAGCTGCATGTGGCAGTTGATGTGTATTTCTTCCCTTAATTAGAAACACGGTATGTAAATTTACGTGTGGGAGAGGGGACAGTATAAAAGAATCGCTATTTTCTAGCTAGTTTTCATGAATAAATTTTCTCCAAAAAGGTGAGAAAAAGTTCCATTTGAGTAATGGGCATAAGCTACAGGAGAGACAATCTTCACCTGGAAGAGGAACGATTTTAACCCAAGTCATATTCCGTTCCATTAACCTCTGCAAAGTTCACAACACTAAAATCCCCTCCCACCTGGTATAAAAGCTGTTTATCATGAATATCTGCATAGCTTCCCACATCTAATGGGAAAGGGAACGCTGCATATCAACACACAACAATTAATGAAGAACAGAGCACAACAGCACGATGCGAGACAGACCGTAAAATGGTGGAACATGAAGGATTCAAAACAGGCCCAATGTTACCCAGAAGTTACTACACCTTTAGAATCTGGCTTTTTTGCTCCATCCGCTGCTTTTCATACTGCATCTGACCCACTTTGATTTTCATACTAGAAAGTTTGGCCATTAAAGACTGGTAACAGAGACAGAGGAGTGAGAGAAAACTGAAGATAGAAAAGAGACAAACCTAAATGGCAAAGAGAAGTTAGACACTTACAGAAACAGGCTGCTAGAATTACTTAGGTGAATGCTTTCTCTTCAGAAGTGGCTGATATTTAGCACATTTAGGAGAAAATATATGCTCAGCTTTGGTCTCACCTGTGGCACATGCCTTATGTACTGCAACTGGTGTTTCTTTACACATATGTGAAACGAGGGTCTAAACAGGTAATAAATTTACTGTTAACAGACAGCTGCACGGTAAGTTATTCTTCATAAAAAACAACGCCCAGATCTGAAAACCATAGCATGAAATTTGGAAATAACCCCTGATGCTATGCGAGTACCATGAAAGCCCTTGGAACAAGTGTGCTCAGGATTCTGCAGGGTGCAGGCAAGGACTGGGGAAAAGACAGTGAACTTCTAAAGCCTGACTTAGACCCATCTCTGCTTTTTCCCCTCAGCCTCACTTACTTTGGTCGTTTTCAGTTTTTTCTCATACTGCAGTCTTTCATTGTCCATTTCTCCAACTCTCAACCGCAATTCATTTATTTCCTGGATCAAATCCTGAGTAAGGGGAAAAACAAGACAGAAACAGCAAAGAAATTCAGTAAACAGAACAGAACAAGAGCTACCCATTGGCAGGACCATAAAAACACAGCAGCAATAAAAGGCACGGAAACACACCACCCAAATTCATAGCCAAGTCAAGCAATTCAGAGTTTCCTAGATATCCAAGGACTGTATTTCTCAGTTTCTGCATTACTGCAGTGAACGCAAGAGGGCAGAAGACAAAGAGAGACATAAACTGAAGTTGCGTTCCCTGTCCTGAGGGCCAAAAAAGGCTTCCTGGCCCTCTGGTTGCTCTACTGCTTGGATGTCCACCACTACGAGTGGGTAACGGAAAACCAAAGCAGCCACCCTTCAATACACAGCAGCCACATCCTCCCCTGGCCAGTCCCTCCCACCCCAGGCTCTCCAGCTGTCACCTGCCTTTTTAAAATATGAATTGATTACAACGTAAATCCATGTTTCTGCCGCTCAAATGAGCCCCTCTAACCGAGGGCTGAATGAAAGAGTCATCACTGGTTTCTACAAGCACAAAGGCACATGTGTTTAAGCATCAGTGGTGTCACTACATCTGAGCTTTGCAAATCCAGCCTGGTTTGGAAGAAACTCAGAGCCACCACCAACTCCCATCGAAGTCCCATTGGTACTCAATGGCTTGAAGTCCAGATGGAGAGCAGTGACAAGTGGTGTCCCTCAAGGGTCCGTGCTGGGACCGGTACTGTTTAACATTTTTATCAACGACATAGACAGAGGGATGGAGTCCACCATCAGCAAGTTTGCAGATGACACCAAGCTATGTGGTGTTGTCGATACACCAGAGGGACGGGATGTCATTGAGAGGGACCTGGACAGGCTGGAGAGGTGGGCCCAGATGAACCTCATGAGGTTCAACAAAAGCAAGTGCAGGGTTCTGCACCTGGGAAGAAACAATCCTCGGTATAAATACAGACTGGGGGATGCGGTATTAGAAAGCAGCCCTGAGGAAAGGGACTTGGGGGTGCTGATGGACGAGAAGCTGGACATGAGCAGGCAATGTGCACTTGCAGCCCAGAAGGCCAATGACATCCTGGGCTGCATCAAAAGAAGTGTTGCCAGCAGATCCAGAGAGGTGATTCTGCCACTTTGCTCTGCTCTGGTGAGACCTCACCTGGAGTACTGTGTGCAGGTCTGGAGCCCTCAATATAGAAAGGACATGGACCTGATGGAGCGGGTCCAGAGAAGGGCCACTAAAATGCTCAGGGGGTTGGAGCACCTCTGCTACGAGGACAGGCTGAGGGAGCTGGGGTTGTTCAGCCTGAAGAAGAGGAGGTTCCGGGGAGACCTCTTTCTCCAAATCTCCCTGCCCACCAGATGGGGAAATGTCCATCTTAAGTGGCCGGCTGCAGACCTGCAGGAAGCCTGGGGGACAACCAGGACAGAGCATCCCTCCATATAAGAGATAACGCACCACAGCTTATTGGGAAAATGATCTTCCTGCTCAGCAGAACATATTACCAGAAGGCTCTGGCTTCCACACAGCTCAAAGATATCCAGCAAGCTTCTGCCTTGTGTATCTCACTGACCTTTGGTTTACATATGGACATAAGATCAGTGTTATATTTGTGTGAAAAAAGAAAAAAAGGTAAAAAAAGTAAAAATGGAAAAAAAAACCAAGAAAAAAGAAACAAAGAAAAAAGTAAAAAAAAAAAAAAGGTAAAAAAAGCTGAAACTCTTCAAAAGAGTTCTTTGTGCACTCTAGAAAAGATAAGAGAACTTGAATTGTAGTATAACGGCTTTTAAACTACCAAGAAGATAGTATGATACTTAGGTTGGCTTGTCTTCCTATATGGTAAGGCAAATCTTAAACATATATCCATGTCAAGCATTGGTGCACACCGAGCTAACAACTGTAAGCACAATTTTTCAGAGCTAACTGTAAAATTAGTAGAGATATATACATTAACAAGTCAGCAGCTGACATTTAGAGGGTTTTACATGGGTCCCTGGTAACACCTGCCTTCTAGCCCCACACCACGTTTCCTAAGCTTACAAGCCTCTGGTTATTATTTTGTGTTTAATGAATCTGATGGCAACAGAGCAGCATCTGTATTTCTTTAGCAATATCAATTACCAGAACTACGAGGAAACTAAAAATACAGAGCATTTTGATGCTCTTAGTAATTACTACTGCTAATGTATTATTTTCTGATTTGGATACACCTGCAATTCCTCGCTGATTCTTCAATGTGTCCCCTTTACAAAGCATATCACTCTTCTAAGTACAAATGGAAATACGGGTGTCAGTCTGCATTAACTACATTGATAGAGCTGTTCCTTATCAACACCAAGTGTTCAAGATCTCTAACAGATCTATGCTCCCAGGTCTGATGGTCAGCTTTCACGCTGTGACAATTGATTTCTTTGGGGCTTTTCTCTCCTACAGCTGTCATTTTTGCTTTGACATGACCCAGTGTCAAAATACCATGTGTAGCAGTAACTGTTTAGGTTGTTGCTTACATATTTATCACTTGAACTATGTGATTTTTAAAACACTGGAGGAGGAGAGGGAAACATGAATAAATAAATACACACCCTAATAGCATGCTTTGCCCTAAAAATATTTGTAATTACTCTTTTGCAAGTGCAGCGTTAACTCACGTCTTAAGTTTTCTACAACACGGTAACTGTAAATGACATTCACCCTCATCTTTTTGAGGCAGAGGAGTACAATAAAGATTCATGAGGTTCCATATACAGACTGTCATTAATACAAAAGAGATGGTCAAGCCTTGCACAAACGAGCAGAGGAAAAAGAAAAGGCCCCAAAAGGGCCACCTCCCCTGCTTACTGAATTACTACTTAACTTTAGGCAAGCTACTGGAGGTAGAGATTGTCAAAAGCACTGAGGTTCCCTAAGAAATCTTAATACTCCCAAGCGTATTCCACTTTTCTGCTTGCTGCCCTGAAACATTTACCCTTTTCTTCCACTATTCTCTGTTCAACTGATTTTGACTACAGACCTTTCACAGCAAGGACTGTGCCTTGCCCCCTCCTGCAGCAGCCCCAGCAAGGAGATCACAGCATTGTTTGAAACCTGAAGGTGCCAACCATTCTAACTGCTTATGACCTGAAAAGCTTTTGGGACCAGCATGATGCTTGAGCTGTGTGTGTGTCCCCATGGCGCTCAGGGTGTTGTATGGGTTCAGCAGGATCTGAGATCAGACCAAAAACCCACTGAGTTCCCTAGTTGACTTGGATGAACCAGCAGTAAAACAGTCACCCACGTGGTGGCCAGTGTACGGCACCTGCTCTGCTTGCGTTTAATACCTCCTTCTTCAGGTACCCATAAACGTGTTAAAATACCTGCCATGGGCACAATGCACGTTCCTGTCTCCAAAAACCTGCAGAACAGGAAAAGAGCCATTAAATGGTCCTCTTCTGATCCAGGGTCAGGTCCCTCCATGCAAATGCCCAACAGCCGTTCCTTGCACGGGTCCAGTGAATCAAGCTGATGGGGTGGGACGTACAGCCTCCTATTTCCCAAAGCCTTTTCCTTCCCTGCTCGTGTCACTTGCACTCTTCGTGGCAGGGCCAGGGAGGCACAAAAAAGCAATGATAACTTCAAGCTTCAGAGGTCAGAGGCTCCCTCCCTTACCGGCGCTAGAAACAGAAACCGCGTTTGTAGTTTAACTCCACTCATCTGCACAAAGGAGACTAGCGGTGTTTAAATTATGAGGAATTCCCCAAGAGCGAGCCAGTTTAAACTCTGGGTGCTGCTTCAAAGCCCATGTCTGGTTACGGACTCCTCCCTAAATAAATTCCCTTGTACGATATTTTCTTACATAAAATCAGTGCAACTCAGACCACCCGTGCTTCTAAAGAAAAATAATACTTGTATCTGCTGAGGAAGTAGAAAGACTGGAATGATTTAAAGAACAGAATGATTCTAAATCTCTATGAAGAATTCAATTAGCTTTGAAAAGCTAATTGTATTTGTGAACACCTAGACAGGAAAATCCTAGAGTACAAAGGGAAAAAAGCTTACACACCTAGTGAAACATCTGTTTAGAGAAAGAATGCTGAATGTGAGAAACCTCCCAAGCTTACCAAGCTGGGATGGGAAGTTGCAATGACAGACCTAAGTCAAAACTGGATAATATGAAGGATTTAATCTGAATGGTAATTCTGTAGGAGACAGTAGCTCCACAAAAGTTGTTTTAATATGGTCAATATTTTTTTATTTTCGCTTTCTTTTCCCTAAATAAAAACAGAAGCAATATTCATAGTTTTTCTTTCCCAGTTTGGGTATGATTTTTTTTCCATTTTGAACACTGCATGTAAATGCCATAATGTGTTTTATGGTAGAGTATTTTAAATATCCATTTACATACTTAGCTCTGCTGGAATAATTGACCATCTATTACTTTACATAGGAATATAATTTGATCTGAACAGAATATTGTGTACTCCTGAGTAAATCCTGCCTCCAAAATACCTGTCAGAGATTTTGCACGGCTGAGACCCTTACAACTAGTCATTCATTTTTCTAAAAATTTGCACAAAATAGAAATAAAGTCATATTATCCCTTTCGTTGTCTAAACCTATGCCTTTTTACAGCTATGAAGTGTTGAAACGAAGAAAACAACATAATAATTTCTATCACACTAAACTACATCATTCTGGTTTTCAAAGGCAGGGAGGAACATTTTAGTAAGAGTTCATTAGTTCTAGCATAAGTATCCAGAAAATAAATATATATAGCTAGTAATTAAGAGTAATTACCTTTTAAACATAATTTAGGTTATCTTATTTTTATCAAAGCATATTTCAAGGTATTTCAAAAGGAAATGTCTTCACAGCTGCCATGCAGTTAGGCCTCTTGTGCGCCGAGCTGACAGAGTTGCAGGGCGTAGAATCATAGAATCATCCAGGTTGGAAGAGACCCTTGGGATCATCGAGTCCAACCATCTACCCTACTCTACAAAGTTCTCCCCTATACCATATCCCCCAACACCACATCTAAACGGCTCTTAAACACATCCAGGGATGGTGACTCAACCACCTCCCTGGGCAGCCTATTCCAATGCCCGACCACTCTTTCTGTGAAAAATTCTTTCCTAATGTTCAGTCTAAACCTACCCTGTTGGAGCTTGAAGCCATTCCCTCTCGTTCTGTCATTAGTTACCTGTGAGAAGAGACCAGCACCAACCTCTCTACAGTGTCCTTTCAAGTAGTTGTAGAGAGTGATGAGGTCTCCCCTCAGCCTCCTCTTCCTCATACTAAACAGTCCCAGCTCCTTCAACCGCTCTTCATGTGATTTGTTTTCCAGGCCCTTCACCAGCTTCGTTGCCCTCCTCTGCACTCGCTCCAGCACCTCGATATCTCTCTTGGATTGAGGTGCCCAAAACTGGACACAATACTCCAGGTGTGGCCTCACCAGTGCTGAGTACAGGGGCACAATCACCTCCCTACTTCTGCTGGTCACGCTGTTTCTAATACAAGCCAGGATGCCGTTGGCTTTCTTGGCCACCTGGGCACACTGCCGGCTCATATTCAGCTGCTTGTCAATTAGAACCCCAATTAGAAGGCATGTTGTGGTCCTCACACTAACCACTTTTCTGGGAACAGAGGTAGCTCCACATCCACCTTCTTGGTCTGCTGTCTGCATTGTGCTATTGAGTTACAGAGAGACCGCAGTTCAGGACAGAAATGAAAGAAGGGGGGGGGGCACAGAAAGGCTCGGTAAAGAATCATATGAAATAAAAATAAGCGTAGAAAGAGAGGAAGCAAATCACCCAAAGCCCAATCGCTTTTGTTACCTGTTTTGGAAAGCACAAGAAGCCGCAGGTTGTTTACAAATGGAGACGCAGTAGAATCCAGTGGTGAAAGTACCTGCTCGCTGCAGTCATTTGGAGCAAACCTTGCCTCCCCAAAGCCATTTACAGCTGCTGTCAACTCATTTATCTATTGTTCGGGCTGCTTATGATAGGTGTCAATATACGGGTAAAGAGTTATCCTTTGTGAAATTAATGAACAAGCCGAGCGCTGTGTGGGCAGAGAGACCTCACGGGGGATGAGAAAGCAGCCAGCTCTTAACACATCTCCTACGGATGCAGAAGACCTTCAACAATTCCCTCCACCTTTCCACTTGCCAATTTCTCCAGCCTTGCCTGGACTGCAAAACCAGCTGCTTTTAAGGCAATGCCGTCATCCTTCACGTAACATCTGGTACCAGTCTACAGGAAAAGGTAACGGGAGGCAACGTGAATCTGGCCCGCAGCTTGGCAGCACCCAGACGTGCTACACTGCAGGAAGGACACCACCATCACTACATAAACGATCACCACCTTTCAAAGCTGAACATGATTTGAGTCACTAATTTTCAACCTGTGGACTTCTCTGGGTCTGCATACTACTCTGCAGGCCCAAAGAAAGTAATTCAGAAGCAAGCCTAACTTTTGCTCCTACGCTGGCAATACGTGTGAGGAATGACGCTTCCCTGGAAAATACGCAGGAAACTGGAAGGGAGTTGATAAACCACTGATTGAAGTGGAAAGGGCAAATTTTGTCTCCTGTGATGACATTATGGCTTCTTCCCTTCTAGAAATGAATTACAACTGGAACATCCACAATACAAACATTCAACGTTTCAGCTCATTGGTGAACCCAGAACTGGAAATTCTGTTCTGCTTCCTAGGCAGACCCCAAGGCACTTGTGATATGGGGCACGTCACCCCGGCAGCAGAGCTCGGCTTGATTCTTGGGAGTTTTCTGGAAAAACTGGGCTTGCCCACCTGCTTTCAGGATTTCTGGCTTCGAACACAAACAAGGTTCCCCTACACAGATCTGGGGTGCACAGAGGGGCAAAGCCACAGGGAGAGTGCTGCTGGGGATGGCTGCCAGGCCGCTGCTCCGCCTGGCACTGTGCATCGCTGGGCTGAAGCCAGCCTGAGATGAGCAACCATTGGCCTCTCGGTCCTGGGTTTCTGTGGGGCTCACATCCTCTCTGTAAGTGAAACCGAGTGTAATGCCTTTAAGCGCGCCACGTCTTTGCACAGGCGTGCTTTTTTGTACTTGCAGTGGGCTTAAGCATTTGCCTAAAGCTTTTGCCTAAAGCATTTGACATGCTTTCCTAAGGCGATGACAGTTTCAAGTTGGGACAGGAGAGTACAGTATGTTCATGATTTTATTTAAATCCATCCTAAATGACATCTCTCCTGAGATCTGGTGGCAAGAATCAAAACCTTGTTTTAGAAATCTCTCTTGTGTAAAACCAGAGTTTACCAAAGAGGATACTTTTTATTTTAAGAGATACATGTTTTAACCTTAAAGATTAATTCCCTTCTTGGCTGGCAAAAAAAGAAAAAAAAAAAAAGAAAAATTCCAGGAAATTTTCAGTTAACATGACGACACACACAGCTTTCACAATATATTCAGTTGGGTTTTACTCACCTCTGTGTCTCTGAATCTGTCCTCATAGTCCAATCTATCCTTCTCTACAGATGTAAGCTTCAGCTTCAGAGTGGAAATCTCTGCCATAAGATCCAGCTTTTGAGTTTCAAGGGATGTTCTGCTTAAAAGCTCCTGATTCAAGATAAAAAGGAAGAGAACAGAATTATTCATCCAAGGGGAATAAATCAATAATTTATTTCTACAGCTAAAGGCCTCTTTCACCACACTCTTTCTTGCACTCTCTGAAGCCCTGGGACAAAGTTATTACCCATCTGACAGACTCCAGGGACCTAGGATGCATCTGAGATCATGGAGGCACTATCACGGGTTGGCTGCCAGAATGAGAAAAAACCTTGTCTGTCATCACTGTTGCTCTGGGCAGCAAGGAGCTTTGACAGGAACCCACCCATCCTGCCAGAGGCTTTAATCCAAGTCTCTTTGAAATTCAGTGGGGAAAGGCTCAAAGAAGAGAAGGACTGGATTCCTACAGCGCAAAGCAGCACTGACATCAGCAAGTACAAAAAACTTTAAAGCAAATACGGTAGAAAATTATCGTTTAGTTAAGAGACATCAAGGGGTGCAACACCTTGAAGTGCACTGCTTTCACCAAGGCAAAATGCAGTTCGTTAAGACAGAATTAAGACAGCCAACGAGACAGACACGCGCCTGTGAAATACCTGCTGCAGCATCTCTTCTGTGGCATTCAGTTTCTCCCTGTGCTCCTCTAGACAGAACTCCAGATCCCGAATCTTTTCTCCTTGGGCTTCTACCTGGTCTGTAAGCACACTTACCTGCACAACAGAGAAAAAAGAATACACATTTAGTACCTTGCACCCATGCCATACGTGTCACCTGAAGAACTGTACATGGGTAACAGTGCTGGCTGGGTCACAGATGAAATGGGACCACGGGAGGAGAAGAAGAAGCAGCAGCAGCGCAGCTCTGCAGTGGACACAACATGTTGCAAAGGGCTCAAGAGAGAAGGGAAAGCTCTCCCCTCACGCTCACTGAAATTTCAGCCAAAGTTCTTGCAGACACAATGCAATCCTGCATCTCCCCTCTTGACCCGTCCTGGAAGTTTTCGCAAGGTGCGGCCGCTGCGTTTTACAGCCAATAATTACGCCTTTGCTGTGACAATACATTAACTAAAACCCACTAGCTCCCACTTTGACAACCAAATAGCTAAACCTGACCGCATACAATTTATTCCGCTTTCCAAGTGATTGCACACAACGTACCATAGTATACAGCTTTTCCTCTTCAGGAGAATAAAAGCAAAGGAGGTTAAAACGCACGGACCGAGGCTAGGCAAGACCAAGATAACACCTTTGAGACTGCAGACTGATTCCCATTTTTCCTTTTCTGAAGGAAGTTTTTATTTTAAACAGGCTCTTTCGAGGAAATCTGCGGAACTGCCGGGAACAAGGGAAAGCTGTCTAGGGCAAAGCTCAGCACTGTCACAGCCCTTAGACCAGGTCTGTGTCAGGGGATCGCAGGACACCTGCACAGACCAAGGGCTGCCAGGTATTCCCAAGTCTGATGGCAAGAGTAAGCCAGCTTGGCAAAAGCACTCGGGGCTGACCCAGTCCAGCCCAGCAGCAGGTGAGCAGGACCTCCAAGGAGCTGCTTGTCTTCTCCCATCTGCTGGCCAGTCCCACAGCTTTCATCCCCTTTCACGAGGACAGGACATACGTCACCCGATGCATGTGAACGGTCACGGAAAATGGTGATTTTAAGGATACACATGAATGTAAGAAGGTGGTCTCTCTGCAGACCTGCTCACCTTACAAGATTCAAAAAGAGGTCAGATAAATAGAAAGCAAGCCCTTTCGATTTTTCCTGCAATCTAAATTCACACCTATCCTTAATCAGTGTTAAGTCTCAGGTATCAGCAAGCCTTCTGAACACTGTCCAAGACGACACAACTGCAAATGAATCCTCAGAGGTTTTATCACGTGCTATCAAAAAGTCTTACAAATGCAAGAGTAGAAAAAAATAATGTAGGTGACTACTCACTTGCAGAACAAGAGATTCCTTATCATTTTCCAAACGAGCCAGCCTTTCTTGATACACATCTCCATTCCCAGATATATGTCCATTAGTCTGAAAAAGACAGCAAATATTGTGTTGTAAGCTATCGTACCATAAGCATCATTCAGTGCTATCAACACACTTCTGGAGTATTTTCAGTCTGCACAGTTCAAGAACAGGTTTAAAGCGTTCTTCAGCCCCTAAAGGGTTACACATCAAATAAACTGTCAACAAAGGACACACAACCACCATTCAGGAGAAGAATTATTCAATGGCTAAAAGATGAGAAAGGAAGAGCCTTTTGGTAACCCAATTCTGCAGAATTCCCTTACTGTGCATTCAGCATTTTGTTAACAAAATTTGTGCTCAATGACGTACTATGCTAAGCCATACTTGCAAAGAGACAAATAACCCAAGACATTCAGCAAGTGGAAAAAAAAAAATAAAATCAATGTACAATCTACAGAATGCGCATTATGCTTCTTGCAAGTCAAACAATTTTTCTAAAACACATAGTAAGAGACATCCTTTTTTACATCAGGCATCCTTTTTTACATCCTTTTACTGGGTACGGGTGAACGCCTGCACTCTAAACACATCTCTTCATAAAGCTGCCTGAGGCTAAAGAGAAACAAGAATACATGTTAATGCTATCAGAGTTCAGAGGAATCAGCAACTCACTTTCTTCGTAATAACTTCAATGCTTTTAAGCAGTGAGAAGGACTCTACTCCATCCACATTCAAAGCTGTCTCAAAAGCACTTTGTGATGGACGCCGCAATCAGACCTCAGCTCAGAAAAGAAATTCTTGTTCCCATCATTGCAGAAATCACTTAGAGGAATCTGAGAAGTTGCTCTGAAATCCAGTGCACTCAGTACAGAGGCTCCCACCAACTCTGAGGCACCTTGATTTCTCTCTGAATAGGCGACGAAATGAAACTGGGCTACGGATCCTTGTGTCCCGGCGAGTCTACAGCACAACCCTGCCACGAGAGGCCACCCCCTGTGCAGGAGCTGCAAGCCTCGGGCTCCTGCTTTCAATCTCCCTTTCAAACAGCTTATCTACTAGCCCAGTTGCAGAGGATGCCTGAGGAAGCCTGCCAGCTAAAACTCCTTTTCTAAGTTACATGCCTGACTGGGTCATGGGAGAAACCGCCTTGATTGAAACCAGAGGAATAAAATGTCCACCAGCATCACTTGAAGATTAGATCCAAAGCACACAGAAGGGGATAAAAAGTATTTGACCTCACCTTAACGCTCTCCTCAAGAAATGAGGCTGGTCTGGCAGCTTGCAAATCAGTGTGCAACTGTAAATGCATCTATAAATTCTAAGCATACATGTGTAACCTTTACAAGATGACCATAACATCTTCCCCACCATCACTAGAGCTCCAGCAGCCTAAGAAAGGATGCTCCCTAGTACTTTGCCATAATACCTCATACTAAAATGAATCTGAATTATTTAGCAGTAAACTACCAGGCCTTCTGACCATCGAGAAACTATGCACCAAGGTAGAAGTACTCTAAACTTCTGAGTTTGCTCAGTTTTCCCCTGACCTGTACCAGAATTTAGCTCACGCCATAGGGATTTCCATTCAAGATCATTGAGATCTTCAGTTTTGTAAGTTTTAATTCGAAAGGAGTTGAAGAGCTTACAAAATAAACTTGTCAGCTGCTCAACCAGCAGATTATGCTCTAATTTTTGTAACTTGACCTGTATGCGAAATATAAACCCAAGATTTTTGCATTCTTTTCCTATTCCGTAGCTCCTTTCTCATTTACAGACCTCTAAAACATCTCAGACACTTACTCGGCCTCCATGAATACAGCATCTGTATTTTGTCATGTGCAACACATTTATCAATCCAGTGTGCAACTGATGGAGGAAAGGGATATTCAGCCCTCATTACAAGCAGGCAGCCAAGGTAGGAAGACATCCCTCCATCCTGCCAGGGCTCACATGAAAGTCCTTGTCAAAGCACAGACTCGACATCAACGCCCTAACCAGTGAACTTCCTGCTACCTCTACTCAACATAACCAGACACAAATTAACCACAACCAAAGACACCGGTGAAGAAAATATGTCGAGGCAAGTATTAGTTTCACACCACGATGAAAATGTCTTTACAATGCTGTGAAAACCAATTAAGTGTTAAAGCAGAATGTTAGTCACTGCGCATAGCATCTTGCCAAGACACCTTAGCTGTTAAACTCTGTTCACATTTCTCAAAAAAATCCTGTTTTGCTCAGGATATCATACCTGGCTTTAAAATAGGAGCATTTAGAGAGCGAGAGTTCAGGATGCAGCTGTACATTGCCATAAGAGAAGAGGGAGGAGGCGATGGGAACCCCAAAGAGGACTGGAGCAAAGGTTATTCTCCCACAAAACCAAATACAAAGATGTCTTTGCTGACTGTTGCCAGAAATATTTTGTAAAATCTGCATAAAACCAGACCTCCTGTAGTCCATCAAAACCAGAAAACTTTGTGTACAGCCCAACAGCAGTCCGCTTTTTGCCTGAAGTGTTGTAATTTCTGCATAATACCTGGGACTGACTCTTCATTTTAGGCATGAAAAGACAAGAAAGTCACGGACTTTGGCTTCGATGGGGCAAAGCTGAGACTTGGTGAAAGGACAACACAGAAAGGCCATGGCACCGGTTTCACCGAGCAGCAGCTCCAGCACCTCCTACAGTGGTCTGCAGTGGCCTGAAGGCAATGGCCACACGATGCCTTCCCGCATCTCTCCTCTGCACCGTCTTCAAAGGTAAAAGGTTGACACCCGATTTTCTTCCCAGAGAGATGAGGAAGGAAGACAGGAGATGAAACACATGATAAGAAGAAAAGGGTAGTGACAGCAGTGGACAGGACTGAGAAGAAATGGAGAGGGAAGATGCCCAAACGCTGACCATGGGAAAGTGGTGCATCAGGAGATGGGGTGGAGGGAGCCCCAACGGGGAGGAACAGCCTGCAGGGAGGTCTGAAAGATGCTGGGAGATCTGGTCTGTGCAAAACCTGGTGTGTCCTTCAGGAGGAGTTTCTCTCCACCTGGGGACTCACAGCCTCCCCTAGGACTGAGCCTGGGAACTACTCACTCTGCAGAGCAATGGCTCTGCTTTGGCCAGGGGCGGGGGGAGAAAAAAAAAAGAGGGAAAAGAGGGGAAAAAAAGAGTAAATTTTTGATTCAACAGCAAGTGCAAGCATATTTGGGGCACTTGGTAGTTGTGGATCAAATTTGTATCTTCAAAGTCAGTACAGGATTAACAAAGTTTTCTAGCTGTGTGAGACAAGCTTTGCCTATTTTCAAAGAAGGCTCTTTTTCATCAGCGACTTAAGATCTATCTTCAATTAAGCGGTTAGACTTTGCATGTGTTTTCCATTTAGGGATTAATTGCAAAACACTGTCTGGGAAAAGAATGCAGATTTACCAATACCGATCTTAATCCCAAAAACAAAAGAAGAGTTGTCACGATGCCACTGAGGCTTTGCAGAAGTTTGAGGTCAAGCATTTACTTAAAATGCCTTATAATATCAGACCCAGTGCACTTAAAAACTCTGCAAGATCAATCCGTGGCTAATCTGTTAAACACATGTGTAAGCTTTGTCTGCAATCATGTAAGTGTAAAAATCCACACTGCTCTGAAGGGAATTATTCCTGCAATAAGTGGATAGATCACCTAACATTCACAGCTTGCCTGCCCTCAGTCTTTAATGCCGTTTCCCTGGAAGCGAGTCAGCATTTCAAACCGCAGTAAAGTTTCTAATAGCTGCTGTTTTAAACTTCCTAATAATAATAACAACAAAATTTTAAAAATCTGTTTCCTCGCAATTGCCTTATTCTCCTTTCAAAAACAGAACTAATTTTTAGCCTACTGCGGCTGATACCCTCATTTCCCTTCATTTTCTCTTCTGCTTTTGAGACAAAATAAGCAGCACAAATCACACTGTTCTTGCTGTAGACGCAATCTGATCTGCACGAGAGCTGCCACTCCACACCATTATTTTCTTGTACAGCAGATTGCACCGACTGTTTGGACCAGCACAGCCCAGTCAACAGTTGGGCGAGTTGTCCCTGACATCTCTTCCCTGACCATCTGGAGTTAAATTAGAGCTCGTCAACATGCCCACGTCGTTCAGATCATTATAATATACACTACCTACACTTAGTTAAGCACAGCTATGGCTGCTACAGTTCTGCTCGTTCACGCAGTTTTAGCGTCCCTTGCAAGGTGCCTCCTCCAGCCTCCCCTTCCTTAACACCACTTGGGTCTGCCATGGGCAGAGCCTCTAGGTTTTCCAAGTCACGTACTTGCCACCATTTTCACAGAATCATAGAATGGTCAGAGTTGGAAGGGACCTTAAAGATCATGGAGTTCCAACCCCCCTGACATGGGCAGGGACACCTCCACTAGACCAGGTTGCTCAAAGCCCCATCCAGCCTGGTCTTGAACACTTCCAGGGATGGGGCAGCCACAGCTTCCCTGGGCAACCTGTTCCAGTGCCTCACCACCTTCACAGGAAAGAATTTCCTCCTAAGATCTAATCTAAATCTCCCCTCTTCCAATTTAAAACCATCACCCCTTGTCCTGTCACTACACTTCCTGACAAAGAGTCCCTCTCCGGCTCTCCTGGAGGCTCCCTTCAGATATTGGAAGGCTGCTATGCGGTCTCCCTGGAGCCTTCTCTTCTCCAGGCTGAACAACCCCAGCTCTCTCAGCCTGTCTTCATAGGGGAGGTGCTCCAGCCCTCTGATCATCATTTTCCCCTGCGATGCAGAGCCACGGCAGCTTTACCCTCAGTAGGTATGGATTCCATCCCAAATTCATACTGCTCGAATTGGCCTGAACGCAATCTGTAGCAGTGCTTAACCAGTTTGCGTTAAGCGGTCAGGCAGAGTGAGAGAGTGGTCAGGCACTGGAACAGCCTGCCCAGGGAGGTGGTGGAGTCACCATCCCTGGAGGTATCTAAGAAACGTGTAGACGTGGCACTTCAGGGCACGCTCTAGTGCCCGAGACTGTTGGTTTGCGTCTGTCTGTGAGTGGGTGTGATGGGGTTTTTTTGGTTTGTTTTTTTTTTTTTTTTTGTGGTTGGACTCGATGATCTCAAAGGTCCCTTCCAACCATGAAGATTCTGTGATTCTGTGTGGGAGCCCACCGCTGCCCTCCCAGACTGGCCATCTCCTGCGTTTCACACCTCCCCGCTCACCACTCCGAGCGCCCGCAGCCCGGCTGCTGCGCTTCCCCCGACCTCTGCAGATTAGTTCCTCCTTAGGGAACGAACAGGGGGAAGAAAGCCACGTAAATCCACTCCAACACCCCCGCCTTATATTTTAAAGGCTTCACCAAAAAAAAAAAAAAAAAGTTAATTCTGAAAGAAAGACAGCTTAAGACAGACCTTCACTCCGAGGAGTTTACCTGAAACATCTTCTAAATACAAATAACACGGCTATGGAACAGGGAAGATGCAACTGCTTCAAAATATTCAGTTTCTTCAAGGGCAGCTCAGCTGGCATCTGATACAAGAGCAGGACGGAACGCTTATTCCCTGCCAGCGTTTCCCGGCTATGGCTTCTCACTCAGAGAAATGCAAGAGGCAGAAGAAACGCCTTACCTTATTTAGCCAGATGCAGTGTCCGTGAATGTCCCAGCTGTACTCCATGCTGGTCATGACTATCTTCATGCATTTAAGGACACAGGGGGACCGTGGCGAGCAGCCGAGGCTGAGAGCAGCAGCTCCGGCAGCGCAGGCACCCCGCTGCCCTCAGGGCTCCCCTGAACTGAGTCAGCGAGGCTAAGGGACGGCGGGTATCCTCGGTGGTACCCTCCTCTAACCGAGGGCAGAGGCGAAGGTGGCAGCAGGAGCGGGAGACGTGGGAAGCGGAGCAGCGAATAGGAGCAGCATCGCTTCCTCAGGCGGAGCAAGCAGCTCCTCTAGGGAATTAACACATCAAAGTCCGGGAAGATCTACCCTTTTTTTCCACCCAGGAGCCCTGGGATCCCACGGCACAAAGGCCAGGCAGCAAGGCGGAGGAGGATGCAGGCACAGGGGTGCAGGGATGTGTAAAGAGGGCCAGGGTGGCAGCCGGCCATCTCCACCCTCGCATCTCGCCCCCCTGCAAGAGCAACCTCCTCCCTCTGCACCCTGCTGGCACCCTGGGAATCATCCCACCCAAAAAACACATGGGAGTAAACAGGAGGGTTCTTTTCTTTTCTTGCCGGGCCATTAATTGTAAAGGCTGGAAGAACACGTGTAATTAACTTGCAGGCACCAAGAAAGAGAGGAAGGAAAAAGTCTACTCAGCTGTCCTCTGGTCTCACAAGTGGCTTATCTCAAGTTTATGTCATACTTAAGAATGATGTAAAATGCAACAATAACAACCAACCTCTGGCCTCACGTTTAAGTTTCAATTTACCCAGTAACAGCAGCAGCATCATAAGTCCTTAGTATTTTTGACCACAGAGCCTAGCTCCAGGAGTCCTGTGATTAGCTCAAAATCCACAGCTTTTATTATTAAAAAAAAAAATTTAAAATTTAACACTACTGCTGATAAAAATCTCAAAAACATGAATAACTCAGAACAAAAAGAGCAGAGCAGAAGAGTAGCAGAAGCTGTGTTTTTTAAGCCAGACTGATGTATTTTAGATTGAGAATGGTGACTTTCAACAGCTCTGCCCTACGCTCCAGCACAGGACCACAGAGGTTGTTCTTACTGTCGATAAACTCATCCCCAACGCATGAAGATGCCGTGCCACGACATACCATAAATGAGCTCATATTATCTTCCAGTGTTAAAAACACACCAGTCCGGGTGATCCCCTTTAGCAAGCAGCAGGGTCCTGTATTTCAAGAATTTTGAGAGTTAGATCTCTCATGGACAAAAGGTATTGCCGGGAGGCAGTTTATGATGACAAGCTGGAACAGTATCACAAGGCTCCTTTCATATTGCAACTTGAGGAGGAACCTCAAACAGGTGTTTGGTGACAAACACCTAGGTGCCACCACAGGACCTTTCAATAGCTGAACTCAACATCAAGACAAGCGAAGCCAAATGAATGCATTGTACGCCCACACTAAGACAATAAGACAACAAACTTTGGTTTGAAGACAACATTTTTTCCTGAATAAGAAATATGAGATTATTTCTGGCTAATCAAACCACCTCCCTGACTCGGGAACCAAATAGGCCAATCTATCTCCGTAAGATTACAAGCTACGTTTATCCAGCAAGGAAAACTTCTCTCTGAAATCTAATATCCCCTCATATTAACTTTCATTACTCCCAGCCACTTTCTGGAAGAACCAGCTTGTTGAGGAAGTGTCAAAATCTGAGGCTGGTCCGTGAGATGACAGATCTGCTATTCACAGCAGCAACACTCTGGATCGCACAAGCCACTACAGGTACCACAGTCCAAGTTAACGATCATCTTCAGATGAGCTGAAAATGTTCTTCAAGAAACCTTTGGAGGCCATGAAGTTTGTTTTGCTTTATTTAATGATCTTAAAAGGCAACTTGAGAAATTCACTTCTGAGTGAAAAAAAAAATATTTTATATATATTCAAATTCAGGAATTCTACTTCCAAAGCTAAAACCACAGTTGCACTTGCTGTAGATTTTAAAGAAAAAGCATTATCCTGGCTCTTTCATTCCAGGAGCACATCCTTTAAGAGGAGAAGGTTCACAACAGGATTCGCATACACAAGTTCAGATCAGGAGCTTGGGGAAGATGGCTCTGAGGTGTGGGAAGGGACTGTCCACCCACTTCTACCCTTCACCCTCCTTTTTAACAAGACACAGTTGGTTTCTTCTTTCTGGGAAGGCTGTTGCATAAGACACATTTTTAAAAAAAACGCCAAAAAAACACTGTCAAGAAAAATAATAAGCAGAAAGAAACCTCTCTTGCTTGTTTCAACTGCAGAAAAACTAGAGCAACGTGCATGACTGGGAGCACGGTTGCTGAGGATTATTCTTCAAGAGATGGATCTATCAACTTCCAGCTGGACACAACGGGGCTGCCTTGGTCTTGCAAAAGGCAGTGTTTCATTTAAAATGGTCTTGTTACTGGCGATGATGTTACAGATTACTCATATGCTGTCCACATTCAAGCCAGAAGCTCCATTTTCACAGAGTACGGTACACGTTTCCTTAAAGCACACATCAGAATATATTAAAACATTTCTGTTGATCAGGAGAAATCTGAAAAGACTCCAAAACCTTGGAATAGTTCCGATCTGGCTATGGATTCCAGGTCTGGTTCCCAGTGAAAGCACACAGTCCCAACACGTCTGATCTTAGAAAAGACCTCAGCCCCTTTCCAGACTTTGAACAAATGGCCTCATTTGTAATTTTAACCATGACATTCACCTGCCCTCCATTTGCACGTGGAGACTTGAAGAGGGTTTCAGCAACGCAGAGATCAGTTTCGAGCTACAGACACACAACTAGAAATGACATGTTACAGTTACACTGGCTTATTTGTGTAGCAGAAAGCTGGACGTATGTCCTGGTTTGAGGTAAAACAGAACTAATTTTCTGTTCAGTAGTTTTTCCTTTTTAGCTGGGCCTCTTCTAATTAACTAAACTCTGAAATTAACGGCACATTGTTCAGAAACTGCTCGCTCTCATAGTGATAAGACCTGATAATACCAAGGAATGGTGTGCAGAGAGGCCCTTGCTTATACTTATTGCTATAACAACCAAGGGCAGGTAAATTTGTTATTTGCCCCCTTAGAGGGTCGGAAGTGGAAAAGCGTAGAGGGATCACACCTGTGGGGAGGAGTGGACAGGACAGGAGACCCAAACCTGACCAACAGGGTATTCCATCCCATCTGCATCATGCTCAGTATAAAAGCTGAGGGATCAAAGGGTCAGCTCTCTTCCTTCAGTGGCCGACATCCGAGGAGGACCCTGTCTGTTCGTCTGCCTTTGATCCCGATCCGAGCAATCCTGACTCCAGATCTGGAATCCAGCTCCTGTCCATCACCGAGTCCAGCCTGGGACTTTCCCCTGTGCCTGCTGGTGACGTGATCATCACCCTGGGAGCTTGATACGGTTTTGTATATACTGTATATATTTTTTTTTCTTTTTTTTCCCTTTTTTTTAAATTATTTATTATTTCATTATTTATTAATATTTTCATTAAAGTAGTTTAGTTTTTTCTAAACTCATAAATCTCTTTTATCTCTTCCTCTCCTCTCTTTTCCTTAGGGGGAGGAGGGAGGGGCCATCTTTCGCTCTGATGGGTTAATCTGGTCAAAACGACGACAACGTAAAAGTTCTCTGAACTCCCCGTGAGGGACCATCTGATTGATTCTCTTGGAAGAGCTCTGCCAGATGTCTAGGCACCGTACGTGCACTCTGGTGTCACATGGCCATTTTACATCCATGGGTTAAAAAAAATCAGCATGAGGTTTTCAACTCGTTGGCCCTTTTTGAGTGCTTGCATAGACTTCTCTAGCTCGCCGAGAGGAGCAGAAAGGAAGCAGTCACTAAGAAGCAGTACAGGGACAGGGGGCAGCCAATTCTGGCATGGCAAAACTGCCCCATTTTACAGAAGTGAGCAACTTTGGGAGCCTGCTGTCAGACCTTTTTCTCAACTAGAGCACTAGCAGATTGCCTGCAGGGGCCAGGAGTAGATTTTTCTCTTGTGACACACTCTTTGGCAACGGTGAACACTATTTTATGTTGTCCTCTGAGACACGAGAGACTTGCTTACAGCTTCAGATTGGGATGTCACGCACCAGTTGCAGCAGCCTGAAATAGCCTGGTAGATGCAACTTCTTCATGTATAAGAGGATTAAACTTATTTCAAACCAAGGAGGTGTCTTCCCTTCCTCAGTAAGGATGGGCATGGCTGCAGAAAGCCTTCCTGCAAATCATCTGGGGGCTTCACATAACACCTTCCTGCTCAGGCAGGGACCAGCGACACCGGTGACACCTGTAAATCCCGTGCCTGTAGCACAGCACAAAGTGTAACATTCAGTCTTTCCTACTAGGGGCTTTAAGGATGCCAGAGAGTACAGGGGGAATAATTTGAGGCAGACTGAGGGGAAGCAGAGAGCGAACAGTATTTCCTGCAATCTGGTGTACACGCAACCCCTGTACATCTTTTCCAGCGCTTGGGAGGCACTAAGCTGCATGGCACAACAGAGCCTTTCCCCTCCCAGGTTCAGCCCACGGCTGCAATTGAAACCATTCCCGTCTCACTGCCACGCAGCGATCCGCATCACGGACCTCGTTCCAGACCCTAAAAGCCAGGCACCCCTGAATCACACGTTTGCCATCACAAGGGGCAACGACTGGCCTTCGCCTCACTAATCTCAACAGGAACTGCAGCCTCCAGCCACGCTGCGGGGCCCCTTCACTGCAGAATAACGCGTGGTGGGTTCAGCACGACTACGCGTGGACTACTGACTGCACACTATGGGGAGCAGTCGATTTTCCAAGGCTGTCTATTTGGCACAGGAACATATTTTTTTTTATTTATAAAGACCATACTTTCATGAAACCTGTTACGTCCCTCGATTTCGGCTCCGCACAGGGCAGAGAGCTGTTACAGCCATGTGCACTGCTGTATGTTTTGCAAGAAGGAAACGCTGATGTCAGCAGGAACTCTCGTGTGTTTTAAAGATCGGGCTTGAATGTCACTCCCGTCTCCTCCTCCTGATCTCAGCGTTGACTGCCATGCTTTGACAGTGGGGGCGAGATCCAAATCCCACCGTGGGCAGTTGGAAAGCTCCCACGTGCTTCATTAAGTTTCAGGCATTCTCAAATGAGTAGGTTCAAAGCAAAGGCAAAAAAAAAACCCCAAAAAATCTCTCCCCTCAAACCGTTCTGCAAGAGCTGCAGATGCAAGCCCAGGTCTCCATCTCTTCCCACAGAGCCAGGCACAGCCCACATGCTGCAGGATGGCACCCAGCCCCAGCCTCACTTCCCCAGCTGCAAGTGGGGCACACGCAGTCCTGGATGTGTTTAAGAACCATTTAGATGTGGTGTTGGGGCATATGGTGTAGGGGAGAACTTTGTAGAGTAGGGTAGATGGTTGGACTTGATGATCCCAAGGGTCTCTTCCAACCTAGACGATTCTATGATTCTATGACACTCGGGGCTATGGCATCCCATGCTGATACTGAACACCAAAATAAATCCACTTGTCGAGATAAAAACACTTTTTTGGCAGGATCAGCCATGGTTCCAGGATGACCGAACCCTTTCTGAGGGGGTGAGATGCCTATCCTGGGAAGGGAACCAGGCAACGGTGGCTGCCCGTCACAACAGCAGCAATGTATTGGGTGCAACACAGTGGCCTGTCTTGCATCAATCCCAGCCTTCATCGGATCCAGCATCCCCATTTCAGCAGGATGGTATTACCTTGGCCGACACCAAGCGCGTGAGGCAGCAGGACCCAGACACCGCTGTAATACAGATTCGGAAAAATTTGCAGCAGTCCACACCTCCTGCTGCTGTTGTTGTTACAGCTACAGGCTGACTTAAACAAGTCTTGACTTCCACTGCCGATGCTTCCCCAAAACCAGTACACCACAATGCAAAACCCTGCCACAGACCACCAGCACAAGAACCCCTGTTTGGTCCTGCTAGGAAGTCACCAGTCACAGGGCACCTGGAGACAAAACCAGGGGGTCCTTTGAAAATCACGTAACCCACCTTCTGATAAGCACAACGTTTTATTTCCCAGCATAGTCTTCAGGTAGCCTCCACTCGAGCAATATTTTATTCTTTTGGAAAATTGAGGGTTGGGGAAAGAACAGTCTAATCAGGTATAATTTGGTGTATTTTTAAAGCAAGGGTGACAAAATCCCACAGATTCACAAACACAGAAAATGAAAACTTGGTTTGATTTCCAAGTTAAAGGGATGCTGAGCTTATACCACTCACTTCTGTTATAAACCAGGTAAGGAAGCTGAGTAGCAACACCGGTCCCTGTGCTGCCAAAAAATGCTTTTGAGTGAAAATTTCATATTGAAAACAGCATTGTTCCCCCCATTTAAGTGTCTAATTCCTATAAATATGTCTTGCCCAAAACTCTTGAGATAAAACTCCCAATTACCGAAAATTTTTTGCTCCCCAAAAAGAGGCACGGCGATACATCAAAAAACGCACAGGTCAACCCACTGCGCAAGGCACTTGAGCTACAGCTTTTATGAGTCCCCACAGAAGCATCTCCAAACCAAAATACCTTCCCTTACCTCTCTGAAACTTGCTCTAAAACTGCAGAAACCGCAGCCCTGCTGCCTGAGCTGGGCCGGCTAACGGTACAGAACAAGCACAGCATGAGTGAAACAAGGCCAGACCGTACCATTTGACTTTGGAGCCATTCGATCAGAGCTTCTGCTGTCGAGTCTGGGATCTGGCAGCGCAGTCCCTCTCTCTCGTCCGCTTCCATCATCTCCAGCAAGCCCCGCAAGTCCTCCACCAGGTGCAGCGCCCGCAGACCCCCCATGAAGGGGGAAGAGGGAGACTGGCAGTCCAAGATCCCATTGGAGTAATCCAGCACCTTTGAACCTGGAGGGAGAAAAATCACACAGGGTCAGGCAGGAGGCGAGCAGGTCAGACACACAGCAAGGCTGAGAAAGCCGGGTGGCGTTTGCTCCTGGTCGGGCATTTATCCGAACGGAACTCAGCGCTGGTGCTCGATTCTACCCGCACCACGCAGCAATCCAGAGAAGGGCAAGCCCTTGCTGGTAGGCTACGTGGAGAGAAGCTCCAGCAGGAAGGAGGTGGGCTGATCCGACAGAGGACGTGTACGCCACAACCGTATCCACAAGTTCAAGACACGGGCTGGGCTCCTGCTCCCTAGTATGTATCGGAGGCAGAAAGTCCTGCAGACGGAACGGGCTCGGCTAAAGCAGTCACCCTGTCACCCTACAACTGGAATACTGTGTCCAGTTCTGGGCTCCCCAGTTCAAGAGAGACAGGGAACTACTGGAGAGAGTCCAACATAGGGCAACAAGGATGATTAAGGGACTGGAGCATCTCCCTTACGAGGAAAGGCTCAAAGAGCTGGGGCTCTTTAGCCTGGAGAAGAGAAGGCTGAGGGGAGACCTTATCTATGTTTACAAGTACCTAAAGGGTGGGTTGCAGGAGGATGGAGCTGGACTCTTTTCAGTGGTTTCCAGTGACAGGACGAGGGGCAACGGGCACAAGCCGGAACATGGGAAGTTCCATTTAAATATGAAGAGAAACTTCTTTCCGGTGAGGGTGCCAGAGCCCTGGAACAGGCTGCCCAGGGAGGTCGTGGAGTCCCCTTCTCTGGAGATCTTCAAGACCCACCTGGATGCAGTCCTGAGTGATGTGCTCTGGGCAGCCCTGCTTTAGCAGGGGAGTTGGACTAGAGGATCTCTAGAGGTCCCTTCCAACTCTGACAATTCCCTGATTCCTGTAGGGATGGCATGAACCAAGTCAGACACTGAGAGTGTCCAGAGGAAACCATGCTCTGCATTTTTCATGTACGAATATGTTATGCTGCTCCAAGGCACTCAAAATTTTTTAAAAGAATAAAGAAAAATACAAAGGTAAAGAAGAAGACCAAATCACTTCTACACAATAACAAATTTTAAACCAGTTTGCTATGGTAGCACTGACATCAGCATGGTAATAAAGAGAAAAATTTCTTCCTTGCTTATGCAAATACGCACTCACATATTTGACCTACATTAAAAGTTGCTATATATTACATAAGAAAGGAAACTATGAATTCAGGATTAAGGCTGATTTAAGTCAACCTAGCTAATTCCAACTATAATTTCAGCACACCTTAATACTGTAATGCCTTAGCACAATGCGATGTGTTTGTGACAGAGCATCATTTGTACTGTCAGCTTTTGGAAACTCCAGTGATATGCCAGATATGCACTTCCACGAACTCTCATTCATCTCATCTGGAAAGTCACAAAACCGCAAGTATTCTGCTAATTCCCTTTGAAAAAAAATAAGAGAAAAATCCCCGCAACAAGATAAGAGTTTACATCTCTTTGGTATATTACTTTATAGGTCTGTTCAAGACATATGGATAAATGAAATATTGAAATCATAGAATCATAGAATGGTCAGAGTTGGAAGGGACCTTAAAGATCATCGAGTTCCAACCCCCCTGCCATGGGCAGGGACACCTCCACTAGAGCAGGTTGCTCAAAGCCCCATCCAGCCTGGCCTTGAACACTTCCAGGGATGGGGCAGCCACAGCTTCCCTGGGCAACCTGTTCCAGTGCCTCACCACCCGCACAGGAAAGAATTTCCTCCTAATATCTAATCTAAATCTCCCCTCTTCCAATTTAAAACCATTACCCCTTGTGCTGTCACTACACTTCCTGACAAAGAGTCCCTCTCCGGCTCTCCTGGAGGCTCCCTTCAGATATTGGAAGGCTGCTATGAGGTCTCCCCGGAGCCTTCTCTTCTCCAGGCTCAACAACCCCAGCTGTTGTAATTTAAACATCCCAACACCACATTTTATTTTTATATTAAACCTCATTCTGCCATAACCAACTAAGGCTCTTGGAAACACAGACACACGATCGGATCCAAATACCAGTATCTACTTATGGAAATTACTAAAGTCACAGCTTATATGTATTTTTAGAGATCCTTATGATCCCGCTGAATCCACTTTACATGTATTCCTGCTATGCGTCATTAATATCCTTAGGAAAACTGCAGAGAAAAGTTATTGTTCAAACGAAGTATGCACTGCATGATGATTTTTTTTTCCCTAATGGAAATTAGTTTTAACTATTAAACACTTTATAACTGTGTGGCTACCCTTGCAGAATATTTTTTCAGTTTGGGCAGCTGTTTGCATAGTTCTGCTGGAACAGGATTAAACTATTAACTTCTTGCTGCTTTGCTCTTCCATGTTGTATACCTAAATTATTTTCAAACTCGCTACACTCAAACGCAGAGGTTGTACACCTTGTGATGCCTCTCCTTGGTCCACTTACAATTTACAGGTACTTATAAAAATCTCAAATGTCCAAAGCAGGTCCAAAGCAAATGTTTTGACCCAGAGCATTCTAATTTTGAAAAAAGGAAAATTCAATTCATGCTTTAACTCTGTAGACTTGAGAGAAGTTCAGAGTAGCCACCATCAAGCAAACTTACTCTTCCTGCCTTGCAGCAGCTCTTTAAACACACTTAGCCTGATTTGAAATGTGCCTTGTCCTTGGCTTTCATGGCCCCGTGTGCACCAGCTGAGCTGCATCACTCAGCCACTCTGAGCAGCCATTTTGATAGAGGGTTGGAGAAAACCTGCAATCCATGTGGCTGGGTCTGGGTGTCAAGAGTCTGTGCAATCCATCCACTCCCATTTATTTGTAATCTCTAAACCATAACGGAAGACACCAAACACAATTACCAGCACATTCCCTTCTCAGCCTGAAGCTCTGCTCTCCAGGTATGGGAAAGGAGGACCAAAACAGCTAAATGAACAGGCTGCTTTAAGTGTTTACCTGCTATAATGCCATCCATCTGCTCCAGGGCCGCAGCAAGCATGTCACTTGCATCACTCATCATCTTCTCTCTTCTCAGGAACGATCTCCAGCTACACCATAAGGAGCAGTAAAACGCTGGTAGCGTGAGTTGGATCCAGAGCCTCAAGTCTCCAATTTAACCTGCAAAAGAGAATTTCGTTTCACTGCATTTTCTCTGAACTCGGACACCACCATTGCCAGACCAGCAGGAAGACTGGGGCCTTTTGCTAAGCAAAACAAGACTTGGAGGTGCTCGCCACCAAGCATGAACTGGCCTCAAAGAATCAAAGCATCGACCTGATGACCCAGTTCCTACTGTTAGCCCATGGCCTGCTCTGCCCGCAGGTCCACGCCACTGAAGGGGCATCCCATAGAGCACCTCAGAAATCCCCCATAGCACTTCAGGGAAGCTCACATAGAAGACACAGGTCTTCTATTGCTAAAAAGAAGTTGCAACTCAGCAATAAACCATGTGTCTACCTGCTGTATTTTTTCTCCCAAAGAATCTGAGGGTATAGAAAAAGCGGAGTCTGACCATTTGCCCAAGATTTGTGGATGTGTGACAATCCAGAAGTCCCAGACATGCAACTGTTTGCCTACAGGCAGGGTATCTCAAACGCCCACGAGTCACTGGGTGTAGCACGCACGCTATCCCTACGAAGACTCTGCTCTAAGCTTAACGGAGATTCACAATGATGCAATCTGATCCTCCCCTCAAACTTTTGGAAGGCAGAAATGGTTCCCAGAGGAGTATTTCCAGAAGACTCTGGAAAAGCGAACCTGCCTACTGTGCTGCCTGGGCAGGTGAACTAGTAGACCTGAAATCCCAATGGGCTACAAGTCAAGCATGTACATAGGTACCCTGCTGAAGTAGAGCTGCAGAGGTCAGAGGCATCCTGATTCCTCCATCCCAGCACAACGGACACACAAGCCATTGAAACAGCCCAGATTGTGACGGCATTCATCTAGGAGACGTGAGACTAATTCTGCTAAAAATACAGTTAGGGAACAAAGCTAAACAAATGCCAGGAAGGAAAATTCACAGAATCAGGGAATTGTCAGAGTTGGAAGGGACCTCTAGAGATCATCTAGTCCAACTCCCCTGCTAAAGCAGGGCTGCCCAGAGCACATCACTCAGGACTGCATCCAGGCGGGTCTTGAAGATCTCCAGAGAAGGGGACTCCACGACCTCCCTGGGCAGCCTGTTCCAGGGCTCTGGCACCCTCACCGGAAAGAAGTTTCTCCTCGTATTTAAATGGAACTTCCCATGTTCCAGCTTGTGCCCGTTGCCCCTCTTCCTGTCGCTGGAAACCACTGAAAAGAGTCCGGCTCCATCCTCCTGCAACCCACCCTTTAGGTACTTGTAAACATAGATAAGGTCTCCCCTCAGCCTTCTCTTCTCCAGGCTAAAGAGCCCCAGCTCTTTGAGCCTTTCCTCATCAGGGAGATGCTCCAATCCCTTCATCATCTTACTTGCCCTACGTTGGACTCTCTCCAGTAGTTCCCTGTCTCTCTTGAACTGGGGAGCCCAGAACTGGACGCAGTATTCCAGTTGTGGCCTCACCAGTGCCGAGTAGAGGGGGAGAATGACCTCCCTCCAACTACTGGCCACACTTTTCCCTATGCAGCCCAGGATCCCAGTGGCCCTCTTGGCAACAAGGGCACATTGCTGGCTCATGGAAAGTTTGCTATCCACCAGGACTCCCAGATCCTTCTCCTCAGTGGTGCTTTCCAGCAGGTCCACCCCTAACCTATATTGGTGCCTGGCATTCTTCCTCCCCAGGTGTTGGACCCTACACTTGCCCTTGTTGAACCTCATGAGGTTCTTCCCTGCCCAGCTCTCCAGCCTGTCCAGGTCACGCTGGATGGTGGCACAGCACTCTGGAGTGTCGGCCAGTCCTCCCAGTTTGGTATCATCAGCAAACTTGCTGAGGATACGCTCTGTCCCCTTGTCCAGCTCATTGATGAAGATGTTGAACAGGACTGGGCCGAGTATTGACCCCTGGGGGACACCACTGGTTACAGGCCTCCAACTCGACCCTGCTCCATTAATCACAACCCTCTGAGTTCTGTCACACAGCCAGCTCTCAATCCACCTCACTGCCCCCTCATCTAACCCACACTTCCTTAATTTTCTAATGAGGATGTTATGGGAGACAGCGTCAAAAGCCTTGCTGAAGTCAAGGTAGATGACATCTGCTGCTCTCCCCTCATCCAGCCATCCAGTTATAACATCATTCGCCTTAACCTTTTGCGTATCCTGCCATTTGACTTTTGTATCAGGCTGACTGCTGCTGACGTTTGCCCCAACATAAGCAATTAAGAAAGTTGTTCACAGTATCTCTGGCCTAAGTCCTGGAAAAGACCAAAAAACAAACCGAAACAAAAACTCACGTTATGAACTGATTTTTCCCTCCTACAAGCCACCTTATTGGTATGACCCAGCTGGGAAGCAGCTCTTATTGGAGGTTGCCTGTTAGCTTTGCTGAAATGCTATCCTTAAAATGCCAGCAAACATTTCATCTTCCTTATCAAAACTTTTATTACATGAAGTAGGCCCAAACCCTAGGGTAACTTTTGAACAACAGCACAAAGACAACTGCGCTTTTGGCAAACGCCTCACTTTTACTATTTAGTTGCCAGAGTTAGAAAAGCCAGGAGAACTTCAGAAAGTCAAAACACCTCTAAGTTAAGGTGTTGCAAATCTTTAAAAATGCAGTAGCATCTTAACTGAAGACTTCCAATCTTCAAGGAAGAAGCCCCCGATTTTAAACACAACGTTAAATATTAAACTTCAAGTGGTACAACACCTGCCATAATACACAGAACCTACAAGATATTTGGTCCGGTGCCTCTATGCCTGATAAAAAATGAGCAGAAAATGCAGCTTTTGCAAACACATTCACTTGGACAATACCGCAAGACAGTCTTGGTTTTTCTCCTTTAGGATTTCCTGGCCCCGATAGTCAGATCCTGCTCAAAGGAACCTATCTCTGAACACAGAGTGTGAACTATCTGCGGTGGGTTTCCCTCTGAAGGCAAAGAGCACACAGAGAAAGCCAAGGGCGGCTGCTGCCCCAGGCCAAACACCAGTTCCTCACAGCTCTAAGTGGAAAATGACCAACACCGCAAAGGACCCACAATTAATGTTTGAGAATCGGGAATGCTCCTCATGGGGGAAGTAAAGAACACAAAGCCAGACTCTTCTCAATGACACCCAGTAACATGACAAGAGCCAATGGGCACATTAAAATGCAGAAAACTCCACTTAACCATTAAAAAGGGGAAAAAAAAAGGCTTAAATTTTTTCTTAAAAAGCTTCTTACTGTGAGGATGGCAAGCACTGGGAAGAGTTGCCCTTTTGGGGTCTCCATCCTTAGAGCTACTCACAGTCAGACTGGATCCTGCAAGGCACAGCCTGCCCTGGGCATCCCTCCTTTGGGCAGGGGATGGGCTGGAGACCTCCTGAGGAGCCTTCCCACCTCGGCCATCATTGAGCTCAGCACAGCTCACTGCCAACCACTGAATACAGTACTGAGGAGGCCGCCTAGAAAAGCCAAACTTCAGGCTAAAAATGTGCTAAGGAACAGAGCACGCTCTAATCACGTTTGTTCACAGTGCACCCTTTGTTACTCAACTTCTGTCTAGGAGAGACATTCATTCGGGGTAAGGAACTGCTAATTTACATTTGCACAATAAAGTCATGGCTCACAAGTACCGAAAAACCACCAATCCTGCACTTCATCCAGGCACAATCACTCCTCATATTTCCAAAAAAAAAGCATGCATTGCTGCTCCTAAACAAGGGTTTTGTCCACGGTTATCAAACATCCCTAAGACAGCTCTACTGAAGGGAGCAGCAATGGCAGATGGTGGTACCAACAGCATCCTGGAGACCTCCAGCATTTACCCCACTGTTATCAGGTCCTACCTCCAAGGAAGGAGAGACCTCAAGTCTGCTCAGTGCTTCTTCCACTGCTACTGCAAAAGGAGCTGTGCTGCCAAGAGCAGCACTGAGAAATTGTAAGATTAAATTTAGCGAAGCAAGACCTGGCAAACACACGGATCTCCAAAAACCCTTTCACCACTCACGGAGCATCTGTTAGCAGTCTGACCAAGCCTACAGCTGATAAACTTGGAGAGGTGAAATCACAGAATCTTCATGGTTGGAAGGGACCTTTGAGATCAGAGTCCAGCCACAAAAAAAAAAAAAAAAAGGAACCCAAAAAAACCCCCCCAAAAAACCAACCAACCAACCAACCAAAAAAAACCCAAACCAAAAAAAACCACCGCCACAAACAGACACAAACCAACAATCTCGGGCACTAGAGCACGCCCTGAAGTGCCATGTCTACACGTTTGTTAAATACCTTAAAAAGGACAAAAAGCCCCCAAGCTGGAAATGACGCAACAAGATCCCATTTCCCTGGTTATTTGGTCCTAAAAGTGGTCACTGAAAACTAGCCTAGAACAGCACATCCTGCTGTGGCCACCTCCCCAGCACAGTGCATCACATCTAGCAATCGGGAAGTAAAACTGTTGTGATAGAAAAACACTACAGGAGGCATCCTTCCCCAGCGAGGGCACAGAATCGCTTTTATTCTTCGCACACCATCACCATCACACGCAGGCAATGGATGGGGGGGGGGGTGAACAAAAAAACCCCATACACCAGTGGACCAAAGAACCAAACTGCATTCAACAAGAAAAGCCAACGACTTGCGGGAGGAAGAGGGTGGAAAGGGGAGGTGCAGAGGGAGTCAAAGAAACACAATTATTAGATGGAAGTCATAAATCAGCAGCGGATTATAGGAAAGAGGACAATACTGAAACACCAGTGGATTAATCCCCAGGGCATGCTGAGGGGCAGAGAAACTGCCTCTGACTTCACAAACTTTGAGAGACGCCTCGGCTGACCGCTAACACAGCAGAGCTCCCCCGACGTGTATGCTCCTTTCTTTACTCTTTGCTTTTTATAGCTTTGGTCTAATAGAATTAAAACCTAAGAGAAAACTCAAGGCTTTGAGGTTTTTTTGTCGGCAGTGACTAAGGAAAACCCTGCAGTCGGGTAACGCGAACGGAAATCCATCTTGGAGAAGTGCTACTGAGCTCCTTAGGAAAATAAGGAATAGCTAGTATTTCAGATGATGTCAAGCAGTCTAAATTCCTCTCATCCACAAACGCAGAAGGGGGGGGGGGGGGAGGATGAAAATAATTTTAACACAGATGGATCTATGACATGGCAGATGAATGAGAAGAAACCAAGGTGCACCCAGGAGACATATGCACAGAATCCACCCGTGGCATAACGCCCATCAAGAGCACACCTGGGAAGAAAGTACTGACAGCACCCCTCTCTGTCAGACCGTAATAAGTTTTCTCTGGCTTTCCAAGAAAATGACAACACTTACCTTCCTGAGCGCACAATCAGCGCAAGATGGGGCAGAGGGGGTGTTTTTACAGAGGCAGATCCCCCTTTTTAGAGCTCCCAGCTGAACACCTTGCTCACGCCGACAAGAACAAGCGTTGCTTCATCAAGGCTGTATTTACAATCCATCATTAAAAAAATTTACAAAAAAAAAAAATAAAAAAAAACAAAAACAAACGCAGCTATCTCCACCACCAGTTACAATTAAGCTTATCACTTAATTGACATTTCTACCGCATCCCCGGCTGTCACAGAGACAACGTTATTTGGTCTTACTTGTTTCACATCCCTTCCTCTGGTTCAAACGCACCAGCCGGTTGCTAGGGCTGTGCTGTTCACTTTTCAGTAGGTGGAGATTTTTTATTTTTATTTTTGAATGACATACAAACCCTCTGGCTACAGCGCTAGTGAAAATGTATTCCAAACGGCTTACAGAGAAAACAAAACACTGCCCTGTAAAAAAATCCAAGGAAAGATAAAAAAAAAAAACCGAGGGGCTTTCTGAATCGGAACTGCAGCCTGCTGGATGCAAACAGGAAAGCTGCTTGAATATGCATTTCAAAATCAGATATTTAATTAAGACGGCAGCCTTTAAAAAAAACACAACGGTGCTTAAACATTTTACGTATGTAGGAAATTATAGTTTCCCCACCCAGAAGCTCTCTAAGTTACAAACAACACAGAGACAGGCATCTAGAGGCAACATCTTCAAGCCTTTTTTTAATTTATTTTGAGGTGGTATCATTCTGGGCATCCACCGGCAGAACACACCATGCTTTAAAACCCCGAGGTTCGCAGAACTGAGGCGAATCGGCTGCTGGCCAGCAAGTCTGAAGGCCAAAAGGACACACTGTGCCCCACATCCAGCCTCTCTGGGGAAGGGCCGGGGTTGTCCTTTGGTCCCACTCGCCTTCCTCTTTGAGCACACGCTCTGCAAACACTCAGCGTTTCTGAAGAAAGCATCAGCTACGGATTATTTTTATAATATGATGCAATAAGATGGACGACTTGAGTTTCCCAGCTCTCCCGTTCCTACAAAACACTCCTTAAATCCGAAAATTCTGATACACAGGAATGAAAACTCTTGATTAGGGTTTGTTCTCAAGAGCTGTAGAGAATTAAAAAAGGACCCCCCCCAAGAGCAAGCTGTTACCCCAAAGCAGTCTACCACAAAAATACAATTAAAAGCTAACAAACTGCAGATGTCTTTTACAGGGAAGGTGGAGGGAAAGAAACCTGTTCCACAGCAAAAGAGAGACCCCAAATTTCACCTTGCCGTCAAAATTAACGTCCCTGCATTCTTGGTCCTACACGTATGAGACCACTCTCAGAAGTCTGAAGCATCTTCTGGACTCGTCTGTCTTGCCTCACAATGCTGAAACAACACATCCTCAGCAATTAATTTTACAAGGTAGCTCTCTATTTCACGAAGATAAATGCCATTTCAGGCACATTATTACATCTGTTCGTGCCATGAACACACAGAGACTTAAATGCAGAACACAGTTCAATCGCAAATAAAATAGGCTTCAAATGAATTCAGTCTAAATTTCTGGCATGATTTCTCACGGGATGTTTTGAAGATACTCAAGTACAGTGCCACCAGTCAGGAGCATTTTAACACTTAATAATGAATATATTCAGCTAATTTACACTAGGAGTCATTAACGTTTCTTTTAACATAAAAAAAAGGACTCCATTTCATACATTCCAGGCCTGAAACAAGAAACTAAAAAAGAAAATGGATCCTTGTTGAATATATTGCCCTTGGTGTTTCGTAAGGGAAGAACAAATGAAATTTAGAAAGTAAAATGAAGAATGCTGGATATATCATAACGGGAATAGCGTAAAGAAATATCTTAGCGGAAGGCAGCGACAGGAAACTAGTTAGGTCCCAAACGTGTTTTGAGCCACATAATTCAGAGGTTGCCCCCCTTCCCTGAGGAGGAGCCCCGCGTGGAGGCAGGTCCCTCTGCTTGGGTCCCTCCGGGCACAGGGACACCTCCCTGGCAGCTCCTCCTGGCAAGCACCTGCGCTCTCCTGCCCCGCCATGGCTGAACAGCCATTACACGGGTCACGGAATCACGGAATTTTCAGAGTTGGAAGGGACCTCTAGAGATCTTCTAGTCCAACTCCCCTGCTAAAGCAGGATTGCCCAGAGCACATCACTCAGGACTGCATCAAGCTCTGCTTTCTCCATACAGACCCTGCTTGCTTCTCCCCAGCCTGTCAGTACTTCCAGAGCTCAGCCTCTCTCATCCTCCTGGAGAGCTCCATGGATTTTAAGTCCAGTTTCCTTTCTGCAAGAGGAAAGAATGTAAGAGATGCTTTAGAGAGCACGTAAGTTCTCACGTTGTCCTTTACTCCTCTGTGCCGCTGGAAAGGAAAAAATCACCCAGTTCACGCAAATGGGGTCAAAGCAAGGAAGCCTGGTGAGACCAGGCATGTCCTCTGGCTGGTCCTTCCACGTGCAAGTCCTCCACTTCGGGAGGGTGGCCACAAGGAGCCCCGTCCCCGCAGCAGCAGCCCAGCGGGACCAGGCTCAGGGCTCCTCCAGCCTGAAGGTTCCGCACCCTCCAAGAGCCCAACGCCCAACCGTGCAGAAAGGATAAACACTATTATGAATGAAAAACAATGCAAACGTTGGCAAAGGCTTAAACTGATAATGGCTATTTATGTTTTTATATAGAAATAAATTTCCTCTAGAATTTCCTGAACTCTAGTTGATGACATGAAAGCAATACTGTACTTGTATTGGACTACAAAAAATGCAACAAATGTCCTTTTTTTCCCTGATTCTAGATACTTTCTTTGTTCCCTGAATTTCATTATTGTTTTATTATAAAACAAACATTATTTATTTTCTATAACTGATAAAAATGAACGGAAGCACACTGTGGCTGAAAGCCTATCCTACAGTACGTAAGAAATGTCTTGAAATAAAAGGTATCGAGCCACGGAAAAGACTTAGAAGTATTTTAAGAGCATAAAGCACGAAAGTCCTTCCAAGAGATAAATGTTTGCACCTGGGAAAACCTTACCTCAAATCACACAACAGCATTTGCTATCACCCAGCTTAGCTGTGTTCTGCACTTTGCCTTAAAATTCGTCGAACGCCTTAGTCGTGACGCAAAAGCTAAGCCCCAACAAGATAAGCATCCTTCAGACACTTTGACAGACAGATACACAGCAAACAGCTTATAAATACCCAAAAGTCTCCGAGTCGAGGTTTATTGCTCAGATTCATACCCTATTACAAAAAACAAACCATTTATTTTGGTCTGCAGGATCGAAATCGTTCTGGTTGCTTATCTCAGCTACCCTATTCTCCAGCAGCCTTTTGTTTTTGTTGTTTTTTTTTTAATTAAAAGAAATTTTAAAAACACAGCAGGTGACAGGTCACGTTGTTTTGTGATGCACGAGTGAGCTCTGTGATCGCTGGATGACAGAGATGCAGCCGGAGCAGCAGTACCTCACCGGCAAATACCTATCTGCAAACGCTCTTCAGAATGACTTTCACTCTTTGCTCACAAGCAACCCACGGTCAGATGAAGGCTTACAAAAAAAACCCCACAGATATTGCAGAGGGATCTGGACAGGCTGGATGGATGGGCTGAGACCAACGGGATGAGGTTCAACAAGGCCAAGTGCCGGGTCCTGCACTTGGGTCACACCAACCCCATGCAGTGCTACAGGCTTGGGGCAGAGTGGCTGGAGCTGCCCGGCAGAAAAGGACCTGGGGGTGTTGGTGGACAGCCGGCTGAACATGAGCCAGCGGTGTGCCCAGGTGGCCAAGAAGGGCAACAGTATCTTGGCCTGTATCAGGAACAGTGTGGTGAGTAGGACTCAGGAGGTGATCGTCCCCCTGTACTCGGCACTGGTGAGGCCCCACCTCGAGTGCTGTGTCCAGTTTTGGGCCCCTTCCCACAAAAAAGACATTGAGGGGCTGGAGAGGGTCCAGAGAAGGGCAACGGAGCTGGTGAGGGGTCTGGAGAACAAGTCTTATGAGGAAAGACTGAGGGAGCTGGGGGTGTTCAGCCTGGAGGAGACTGAGGGGAGACCTTCTCACTCTCTACAACTCCCTGAAAGGAGGGTGTAGAGAGGTGGGGGTTGGTCTCTTCTCCCAGGTAACAAGTGATAGGACAAGAGGAAATGGCCTCAAGTTGCACCAGGGGAGGTTCAGGTTGGATATTGGGAAGAATTTCTTCATGGAAAGGGTTATCCAGCCTTGAAATGGGCTGCCCAGGGCAGTGGTTGAGGCACCATCCCTGGAGGTGTTCAAAAGATGAGTTGACATGGTGCTTGGGAATATGGTTTAGTGCTGGTGGTTTGGGGTTTTTTTGTTGTTTTTTTGTTTGTTTGTTTTTTTAAGGTTGCACTAGATGATCTTAAAGGTCCCTTCCAACCTAGGCGATTCTGTGATCCTGTGATATACTTCACTTCAGGCAGTTCATGTTTTACTGGTTAACTATTTAGTAAACGCCTTCAACAACTCACCTTAGAGAGTCTGAGAAATCAGTATATTATTTTCTCACATGTTTTGTCTGGATCCACTGATTAGAAAAACAATTGCAATATTCATTCTTCCCTCCAAGACTGCGAATGCGAGCACGGAAATACCTCACATTCCCCAGCAACACGTTATTGACATGCTGTGGCCACAAGGCTATGAAACAAAAGAGGCACTGTTGGCTAAGAGTCCAAAAGCTAGTTCTTAAAAATACCTTAAGAACCACCAAATCCTGAGCACAGACCCACGTTTAGATCCGATTTCATAGCCTGTGCTGCTTTCTTTTAATGGGCTGGATCCAAAGATCAGATTCACAAACTTTCAGATTTGAAAGGGTTTGGCTTTAGATTTTGGACCTTCAAGTCAAAGACTTTCCAGATCTACAATTTCAGTGTTGGCAGCGCACAAAGCAAAAGTAGAGGGCACCCACCATCAAAAGCCCAGAAAGTAAATAAAATCTGTTTAGCTTGAACAGTATTTTTATACATATCTGTAAAAAAACAACAGAAAAAACAATACCTTGTAATGCTGCAGCATCAACTGTTACATGGGGAAAATCTGCATATAAATTCCCAGCATTACATGCTATCTATCTGCCTCCAGTTTTGCTATCTTAAGATTTCCTTTTCAGCAGGAACGGGTAAAAGAAGAGTGTGATATCTGAAGTACACACTTGGTACATGAGTCTTCAAAAAACAGAGGTATCCTCATGGCATCTGAGAACTTGAGGTTGCCAGTACAACCACCGCACCCCTGGTAGACTCACAATCCCCTGATACAGCACGATTCGCCGTTTCTCTCCTCTTAGTGTTTTAAAAACTAAGCAGGGCAAAATTGAACGTGCTTGAGTCCCAGAACAGGACAGAATTTTAAACAGAAAAATATAGGGGGAGTAAGTGAAAAATAATAAACTGTAGGCCAATTTTCACTCTTGTTTTCTCATGCTCATCACAAAAACACATGGACCCTTTCACTGTCTTTTCTCCTGAACTAAAGCCCTTTGCCAATAGCTCACACTGTGGCTTGGCCAACAACTTATGTTTAGGTAGTTCATCTGGGAATCTGAGAGTCTACATCAAGATAACCTGCTTTAGGCAGCACGTGACTTTAATCACTATTAAAAATGGACGTTCTACCTTCGAGATTCCTGAAATATCAGATGTAGGTACTATGTGCTTCAAAACTGGAATTAGAATCATAGAATCATCTAGGTTGGAAGAGACCCTTGGGATCATCGAGTCCAACCATCTACCCTACTCTACAAAGTTCTCCCCTACACCATATTCCCCAACACCACATCTAAACGGCTCTTAGACACATCCAGGGATGGTGACTCAACCACCTCCCTGGGCAGCCTGTTCCAATGCCCGACCACTCTTCCTGTGAAAAATTCTTTCCTAATGTCCAGTCTAAACCTACCCTGTTGGAGCTTGAAGCCATTCCCTCTCGTTCTGTCAATTAGTTCTCAGCTTTGAAAAGGCCCGAGTATTTCACATGCAAAACACATTCTGACACGTGCTTGCTTGTTCTCATCAAAGGCAAAGGCAGCAACCTTGGTGTTTTGCTATCCCATTGCCAGCTAGAGCAGTCACAGCTGAAGCCCCTGCAGAGCAATGCTCTCCCCAGCTGCAGAACAAGGAGACTCCTCTTGCCCAGAGAGTGCAGCGCTGCCAGGATGCTTTCCTCCTTCCCCTCAGGAGCATCCTCCCCTTCCTCCAGGACACAGCCTGTGTTTGCTGTCTACCTCCAGAGCTGCTTGTTCAAGCCCAGGGTGAAGAAGAGGCACTCACAGACGTGGCTTTTTCCCACCACTGCCCTTTCCACACTTTCTCTCAACCGGTTTCAGTCCCCCACGTCCCTTCCCAGAATACAATCTCCAGTCCCTAGGACAACACAGGTCCAAGTCCGATAACCAGGGATTTTGGTAATGCTGGGGTGAACAAAGCTTTTTTATTTATTTTCAGCCGGGGGCACAGTGCTGTTTATTTTGTCTTGCTTTTTCAACACCAAAGTTTCAGTGCCAAGAGATGAAGGACAAAAGCCGTGCGCCCTCAGTTAGAGAAAAGGGTCCATCTCTTCTCTTGTTAATGCTGCACTAGTGAGTAGCAAGGAAACAAACCCCCAAAAAACCCTCTCTTACTACAGTGCAACTTTAAGGAGCCATATGCCGACACTCAGCTTTGCTCAGCTGGGGAGCCATGTGTCCTGCCTACCCTTGGACCAGTCTTGCTTCTCAGTACAAAGGCAATTTTGCAGCTAGGACGCAGAAACCAGCTCTGCGACTGCCCCGCAGCATCCGATGCTGAACTGCTGGAGCAGGAGAAGGCTTTTATTCAGTTCCATGTCACCATGCCAGAGGGACCTTCGCTCCGCGTCCTGAAGCTGGGTAAGTGCATCATCCATGGGGGCAAAGAGCCCCTGGTTCTTGCGATGAGACCTCAATGCATGGGAGGCGGTCCCCATCAAAACCCTACCCATGTGGGCATGGTCTCCATGAAGGAATGTGATGAGCTGTTGGGGGATCTCCCCATGCAAAGACACCTTTTTGGGGGCTTTGACAAACTTGAACAAAGGAAGTTCCATCTAAACATGAGGGGGAACTTCTTTCCTGTGAGGGTCCAGAGCCCTGGAACAGGCTGCCCAGAGAGGTGGTGGAGTCTCCTTCCCTGGAGACATTCAGAACCATCCTGGACATGTTCCTGCGCAACCTGCTCTAGATGGACCTGCTCTGGTAGGAGGGTTGGACAAGATGATCTCCAGAGGTCCCTTCCAACCCCATATCATTCTGTGATCCTGTGATTCTCTTGTTGCTCACTCCTTTTTCATGAAAGACCGCAGTTGGTTGTTCAGTATAGAGATATTGTCTTCTCCATCCCATCTCAACCTCTCCTCCTCTTGTCAGACTGACAGTTCCTCATCATCCCTCACAGAAAGGTGTTTTCATGCCCTGGTGCCCTTTGTCCTCCAGCATCATCCAAGGCTAAAAAACTCAGTGGCGCAGGGACTGAGCTGTGCCTGGAGCTCAGAGGAGCTCACAAGAGAAAGGTGCTAGGGGAATTGAATCAATGAGGGGGTGGGCTGGAGGGCTACAGTCTTGGGGCCTGGGTGGTACTGAAGAGTAGAAGGGCTTTCACCAGCAAGGTGCAGGGAAGCAACAGGTCAGCATCAAGCCAGAGCTGTGACCTCTGAAGGAACAGAGCATGAAGCAAACCTGGTCCCAGCCCTACTGTCTTCCCTTTCTTCTGCAGCAGGAAGAGGAGGGAAGCTTGGGAGAAAGGAGGTGGCAGAGGAAAAAGTGATGACTTTCTGTTTCTTCTCCAGTAAGAGAGAAAGACCTAGGGATGGAAAGGAGCAAGCAGCCACTCTCCATCCTGTGGCCAAGCCTCTGTGCATATGTAGGAGAAGGAAACACCCCACCCATCATCACCCATGGCCCCATTAGCAAGATGAGCAGAAAGTGCCAGCTTTACAACAGAGGAAGATGCAACTCATGAGATGAAGAATCATCTTAGCAGTCAAAAAATTAAGATATACTTGCATCAACGCACGTTTGATGCCCAACTGGGGACAGAACTCCAGTTGCTACAAACCTACCTAGATTTCTGTGGGATAATAAGGTTACTGAGACTGAGTTTAGTTGGTACAGATGATCTGCTAAGTGTGAAACAGTATTTTTTTTTAATTACTTCGAACAATGAAAAATGCCTGTTTCATTAGAGAGAGCGATAAACCGTGGTTTATTACTGACCTTACTAACAGTAGGCTGCCTTTAGTAGACAGGCCTATAATGCACTACAATGAAGAATGAAATAACTTTTAAGAAGGGTACGAGAAAGTTTACAACCCAGTTGCAGCAGTACAGTGCGAATACACCTATAAACCACCAGGTTTGGGTACCCAGAGCAGTCTAACCAAAGCCAAGGGGCTGCAAAGCTTTCTCACGCGACAGGATAGCAGTGGACGGGTTAGCACACACTCTGTGCTGCCCAGGCCAGCGGGGCCATGATCCAAGTCAAGAAGTCTGAAGCAAACTTAGGCGTAGTTAAATCGTACAACAACAATAATGTAGAAATACCGTCCTGTGCAAGAGCTGAATCGCCAGTCTACGACTCTGATATGCCCCTCAGGTCTGCAGACTCTGCTGGAAAGCTAGCTTTATCACCGCAAACCTCGCAATGTCCGATTTCTCCCAAAACTCAAGACCTTACGGGGAAGTAATTCCGCTAGGATCTTAGCCTTCATTAAGAAAGAAAAAAAATACTGTTGTGCCATGTGACTGCTGAAGGAAGTTTGATGTAATCTGAGAATATTCTGAAAGTCTGAACACAGGAAGCCCCTTATTTGACACATAATATAGTAAGGCATAGAAGGGATGTGCATGGGGGACGTGGGGGAAGCAGGATTGCTTGACTTTTTTCTTCTCCTTTTTTTTCTCTAAGTCTGCAATAGAAAAAAAAAACAAACAACAAAACAGCTTAGGCTGTTTAACTGTATCCGTTCCCTCAACCTTCAGATATAATCTAACTAAAGCTTCAAAAACAATACAAGTAATTTAATACTATTTTAATTAAAATTGTTTTTGTAACATAGAAAGACCAACAGTAACCTCACTGTTATTTCATAGTTGTATTGGGACAAAGCAGTTCTTGTGTAACTTCATAGTTTTCTAACTTTCTGAAGCCCCACTGTAACAGAAGATAGCAAGGATGCAACAATACATTTCGGATTTAAAGCTGTGCCTAGCCCATGATTTACACACATCTAATTAGCTTCTCCTGCACATACACCCACCCACCCTTGAGCTCTGGGAACTGCTAATATAACTTCTGCAATTAAAAACTTTGATACCAGAATCCTTGTTTGCCAAAAGGAAAAAAAAACCAACCCTCTCCTCCAGCACAGCTTGGCATGTTTTTACAGGAGTGGATGCCCAACTGTAAAAAAGCTCAGATCCAAGATCTGAACTCTCCCGAAGTTCAAGATATCTATTAGAAATCTGTAATTCAGCACCCCATTGCCTCCCAAGGATCACCACGTCCCTAGTCCAGAAGACCACCTAATGCAAATCAGAAGTTTTAGGAGTTTAGAATCATAGAATCATGTAGGTTGGAAGGGACCTTCAAGATCATCTAGTCCAACCGTCAACCTAACTCTGACAAAAAAACCATCACTAAACCATGTCCCCCAGCACCATGTCAACCTGTCTTTTGAACACCTTCAGGGATGGTGCCTCAACCACTTCCCTGGGCAGCCCATTCCAAGGCTTGATAACCCTTTCAGTGTCAAAATTCTTCCTAATATCCAACCTGAACCTCCCCTGGCGCAACTTGAGGCCGTTTCCTCTAGTCCTGTCGCCCGGGACTTGGGAGAAGAGACCGACCCCCGCCTCTCCACAACCTCCTTTCAGGTAGCTGTAGAGAGCAATAAGGTCCCCCCCCCTCAGCCTCCTTTTCTCTAGGCTTTAACACAAGTGGTTTTATTTGGCCATACCCAGGGATCTCTGCTGGACATGGGGTAACAGTGCTGAACAGTCTCGTGCCGTAGCAGCGTTGTGCTGTGGTTTCCTTGTCAGAGACCACGGTAACTTCTTACTGCGTCACAGACATTGGTAAAGCAGACAGACAGGTGAAGGAACAGTTCAATGCATGCTAACTAGCAACACTCATAATGTTTTGCATGAGTTAATTACCCTTAGTATTTCCATACAAATGTTCCTCTGAATATATAATATCAAGATAAAACTTCAAAAACCTCAAGGGATCAGATACACTTTTAATGTTACACTTCTTTGAAGTACTTTCCCTTTATATTTCAACAACACTTCAAAGTTTTCCTACTTACATACAAATCAGACATCTGATGCTAAAAGAATCAGACGTTATAAGTGCTTCACACTTTTCCAACCTTTGGGTGGGGGGAAGACTCAGTCTTGTAGAAAGGTATATATTAACTATACGCCAATTCTCACTACACCAGCTGGCCAACAAGGAGTTCACGTATCAAAGCTCAAACAGAAGCGGGGTACGTCCCCAGTCCCACCTGTGACTGAAGATCCCGGTCCCAATGAACAACACAGGTTTAACCTGTAGGATGCAAATAGTCTTGCTGACATCAAGAGGGAATTTGTGATCAACAAAAGTGCCAAGTCCATGAAGGCCACAGGAGGGAAGAGGTTGTTCATGGGAAAAACTAAAGGTCCACCAGCACTGTCGAAGCCCTCATGAAGTTTAATAGGGGTGAGCTGATCATCTTCAGTGGTCTTCTTCAGAGGCAACGGGGAGAACTCAACAGGACTCCCAAAACACTGTGAAAGTTGCCAGTGAAAGGGAAAGGGGATTGCTAGCAAGATGTATCGGGTCTTTGTGCCTCAACCAAGGACCTCACTGGACCAGTTGAAAACAGACGGTCCTAGAGGTTATCTTCTATTACCATGTCAAAAAAAACCCCAAAAAAACCCCCAAACCCCACCCTAAATAAACTGAAGTAAACAAATCTTTTTCTCATCATCACCATAAACTAGCAGCTTCCTCCGCATATCATGTGAACGTCTGGGGCCAAATCCTTCGTGACATACATGGAGGCTCAGCAGTTAACCAGAAGAGATAAGTCTTGCTTGCTCTCAAACACTGAAGAAGTTCTGAAAGGTTTATTCTTGCTTCATATATAATAGTTCCATAAAAATAACTATTTTAAAACTATTGCCTCCATCACTGGAGGGACTATTTCTGGGGGGTTATAGCACTGCAGATTTTGTTTCCCGCTTGGACAGACTAGTGTGGGCTTGCAGAAAACACTGGGGATGCCAAGGTCCCAACTACGATGACCCTCCAATGATGTTAAGAAGGGAAAAGTACAACCAAAGCCATCAAGAATGTTTACTTTAGGTATACAACAGACTCCTGCCCCGTTTAAGAAAAGAAACATTGCTTATTTCAGGATATAGATCATCATACACCTTCCTGCAGGGGTCATGTCATAGCGCAGCTCCTCTCACGGACAGCTCTTCATTAACTTACCGCTCCCCAGTACCAGCCTGCGGCAGAGGCATGCAAGCAGCTACGTGAGGTTGCCTCTTCAGCCACCAGACAGAACCAGCGGGAGCTCTATATCTATACAGAATCATAGAATCATAGAATCATTCAGGTTGGAAAAGACCCTTGGGATCATCGAGTCCAACCATCTACCCTACTCTACAAAGTTCCTCCCTACACCATATCCCCCAACACCACATCTAAACAGCTCTTAAACTCATCCAAGGTTGGTGACTCAACCACCTCCCTGGGCAGCCCGTTCCAGTGTCTGAACATTCTCACTGTGAAGGATTTCTTCCTAATGTCCAGTCTAAACCCACCCTGTTGCAGCTTGAAGCCATTCCCTCTCGTTCTATCGCTATTTGCTTGCTTACTTACCTCCAACCACACACTGAGAAGCGACAACCGCATCAGTAAGCTAGACAATATATTTAAAAACAAACAAAAAACCCACCACCAGCACTTAACTAAATCCTTAGCAAGGTGAGGCAAGATGATAAGAGATAAACAGCCCTCCCTTTCCTTTTGTTGTCGACCAGAATCAAACTTTCCTCCTTTCCCTCCCCACTCCCTTCTTTAGTTTGAACAAGGAAGAGGTGTACTGCTCTTCTAGTACAAGTTCCAGAGCCGGGAACTCAAGGTGCTTTTGTCTCTCCTTTCATGGCCTAGGGTCACCAGACTTCTTCTTCACTTTCCCCAACTGTAAAACGGGGCAAAGAACAATGAGAAACTACTCCACCATGTTATAGAAATTATTCAATTCATAGCTGTATAGTTCTTTGAAGTTGCAAACATCTATAGGTATCTATATCTATATAGTGATGACTGCTCACAGAAAGGTCCACTGCTGCACCCACCCCCCTCCAGCGGCACTACCAAACCCTACAGTAATTACCCCCCCTCGCAGCACGAAAACTGCCACTGAAGCAGATGGATTAACCTACTTCAAGGTTTCGCTGGCAAGATGTAACTAGAATGATATTTTACTTCACAGAGGTTCAAGTCTTGCCGATGGACTCTGTTACTTTCGCAAACGAATTACTACGCATCTATCAACATGAGTGTGCTCGCCCCCCGGTACGCTACGCTTTTGCAAATACTGAAATACCTCGGCAAAACCGTGTAACTAAAACAACGCTGTTATTAGTGGCTTTCTAGCAAAGTCCAAAAAGAAAGCCTATAAGAAAGGTCTAATTGCTTAAATGCTACAAATGTCCCAAGGATCATAAAATGCATTCAGGTTTTTCATAGTATTTTAATGAAATATCAGTTCCTGCTCCTCTAACTTGACTTGCAGGCGAAATCTGCCATTTTAAGGAGATAATCTTAAGCAGCTTTCTGAGAAATGTCAGGAATACTAAATTTCCATTTCTGTGCTCTGGTTGTTTTTCCCCCCCTCCCTTAATATTCTATTTAAATTGTCTTTAAAAAGAAAGTAGAGTGCTATCCAAGATGAAGTAGCATGATGTGCTGTATTTTACAGACTGCAAGACCTGAATCGGTGCTAATTAAAAGCCTTCCAAAAAAGTAGTTTAATTCCCTGTGTTGCATTATTGTGTGTAAAAAAAGACGTGGGAAAATAACATGAACAAGACAACTTACTTAAACGGCACCCCATTTTTCTAAACCAAGTCCCAGTTACCAATGAAACAAGCGCTGATGTTCAGTCACACTTCTGGCATTTTTGTGCCCCTTTCAAAGCTTCTGCAAACCTACTTTGATGTTACTCAGGCAAAAGTTGCTTATGATTTATGGAAACTTCTTTGCTTAAGGAGAAGAAACCTCAACTTGCTGTTGCTACACTGCATTACCAACTCTGTCCACAGCGCTGGAGAGCATTCCCAGTTCTGCTCAGCCTCTTCCAACTCAGCACAGCCAAGAGGACAGACCCCTGGGCCAAATCCTGCGTCCTGTGTTGATGATGTAGGAGGCTCTTGCCGGGGCAGTGGTCTCACTGGAAGGAGATACCACCAGCGTTCGGGGAGTTTCTTTGCAAAGACTGACTTTTTCTGTGTTTCCTTGCTGCTTATAATTGGGCAGGACTGGGCTGCCCATGCTGCCTAACTACTGAACCAGAAGGAAAAAGAGCCAGAGGATGTCCAGGTATCAGAAAGAGGGGACCTAGCAGTGGAAGGGCAAAGGCAACATCAAAGAGGTGACCTTCCATGGAAGGAAGCGATTTAGCACGAGCGTGTACTCGACTGAGAAAAGATAGGTCTAAGCACCTAGGACATCCCCAACACCATGTGCCCCACAGGCAGCCTACTGAGTAAATGGGTGACAAAGCTGGCCTGATCTGCCCACGTGCCTAGGGCCTTGGGAGGAGACATTTAGCACTGACCCTACAGTGAGTGAGCAGCAAGGTGACTTGCCCAGAGGGCAGTGCTCCAGCTAACAGGGCTGCCCTGGGAGCTTGCTGGAGGAAGGAGGGAAACCGACAGATCCTGGGGAAGAGGACCTCTTCAGGCCTGAAACCAACACCGAGAAGCCACGGTCAGACAGCCGTGATACGCCTTTCAGGCAGAGGGAAGGTTTTCACAGGCGAGTTCCCACGCCGCAGGGGCTCCTCAGGCTGCCACGGCCACCTGCCCTACGCTCACATCACACTCCACGCTGCGGCAGCCCGGCCCAAGGCTCTCCCCCTCTCCCACAGCAGTGTCATCCGAGGCAGGAAACTTCCCGTTTAGGTGTGGACAGCAATTTTGAACATCTACGCAGCAGTCTGCCAACTCAAAGGACAGACCTGCGCCGTGAAAAACACATCCTTTTCCTAATTCCGGCTGGCAAACTCAAGCGAGCTAACCTGACCGAAGACAGAATTACAGGATCACAGAATCTTCTTGGTTGGATGGGACCTTTGAGATCATCGAGTCCAACCAACAAAAAAACAAAAACAAAAACAAAAAAAAACCCCACAAACAGACACAACCCAACAATCTCGGGCACTAGAGCATGCCCTGAAGTGCCACGTCTACACGTTTCTTAGATACCTCCAGGGATGGCAACTCCACCACCTCCCTGGGCGGGCTGTTCCAGTGCCTGACCACCCTCTCAGTAAAGTAATTCTTCCTAATATCTAATCTAAACCTCCCCTGGCACAACTTCACACCATTTCCTCTGGTCATAGAATCACAGAATGGTTAGAGTTGGAAGGGACCTTAAAGATCATCGAGTTCCAACCCCCCTGCCATGGGCAGGGACACCTCCACTAGACCAGGTTGCTCAAAGCCCCATCCAGCCTGGCCTTAAACACTTCCAGGGATGGGGCAGCCACAACTTCCCTGGGCAACCTGTTCCAGTGCCTCACCACCCTCACAGGAAAGAATTTCCTCCTAATATCTAATCTAAATCTCCCCTCTTCCAATTTAAAACCATTACCCCTTGTGCTGTCACTACACTTCCTGACAAAGAGTCCCTCTCCGGCTCTCCTGTAGGCTCCCTTCAGATATTGGAAGGCTGCTATGAGGTCTCCCTGGAGCCTTCTCTTCTCCAGGCTCAACAACCCCAGCTCTCTCAGCCTGTCTTCATAGGGGAGGTGCTCCAGCCTCTGATCATCTTCGTGGCCCTCCGCTGGACCCCTTCCAACAGGTCCATGTCCTTCCTGTGTTGAGGACTCCAAAGCTGGACACAGTATTCCAGGTGGAGTCTCACGAGCACAGAGTAGAGGGGTAGAATCACCTCCCTCGACCTGCTGGCCACACTCCTCTTGATGCAGCCCAGGATTTGGTTGGCTTTCTGGTCCTGTCATTATTCCCTTGGAGAAGAGGCCAACACCCACCTCTCTACACCCTCCTTTCAGGGAGTTGCAGAGGGCAATGAGGTCCCCCCTCAGCCTCCTCTTCTCCAAGCTAAACATGCCCAGTTTTTTATTTTTTTCTTTTTTTTAGGACATAACCCCCTTTGCACAAGGCAACCTAGCCCTAGCATGAAGACATTGCAACTAAGGACCAGCCCAATGTGAGGGCACAGCCCGAGCGTGTGGACCATGAATGACCAGGGAGGAATGCCTGTACCTTGCCCTGTGACTAAACATTGGGCAGGGGCTGAAAATAATCCCAGGGATGGGGCTATCAACCAAAATCTGTGGCTTCTGCCATGCACGGAGGTGCTCAGAGCAAATGCTACCATCCATTTGTAGAGGATGAAGATGGATGGATGTAGAGGAAGAGGATGAAAATCCAGCTGAAGACACCCACCCGCAGCCCTTCTTTTGCAAGTTGTGGCTAGCTCTGTGTTACTATGTGCATTTAGCTGCACGCATATGGTAAAAGGCTCTCAATGTCCTCATAAGCTTCTCAGTAATCTGTATGGGGAATAAATCACAAGGCAGTTTATCTGTGGGATAGCTGGGATGTTGTTCTGCTCTACCTTTGAATCTATTAAGTTTGAAACTTGAAAACAAAAGAAAACAAAAAGTGAGTTTGTTAGCTTGAGTAAAAAACTACACTAGAAGTGTGTTGGGTTTTTGGGTTTTTTTTAAGAGGAAACATTATGAAATTAGATATTAAAGAAATTCTTTACTCTGAGGGAGGTGAGACATGGGAACAGATTGCCCAGAGAAGCTTTGGATGCCCCATCCCTGGAGGTGTTCAAGGCCAGGCTGGATGGGACTTTGAGCAACCTGGTCTAGTGGAGGTGTCCCTGCCCATGGCAGGGGGGTTGGAGCTTGATGATCTTTAAGGTCCCTTCCAACTCTGACCATTCTATGAAATAATGAAGATTCTGTTTGTCTGCAGACATAAAGATGAAGTAAATTGGGCGCTAAATCAAAAGGAGCAGCTTAGCTAAACCAGTCACCCTTCAGGGCTTAGGTTAAAAACTGCTTACCTGATGAGCTGAGACTTCTGCTACTCTGGTCTTCACGGCTATTTTAACAGGTCAGGCTGCCCAACTAGAGCACATATTCATCTACGTGTGCAAAATTCTCACCAGTAGGAACCTCTCACTTATGGAAACTTAGCACTAGTAGGGAAAAAGACAGTGCTCCCCAAGGAGATAGCATCCCAGAATCTCAAGCACAGCTCCACACTGCTACTACGGCCACACTTAGCGTGGATGGATATTCAACTTGTGACTGAGCAATCGTTATCTCATAAATAATCAACACTATATCTGTCTGCAGATCTCAAGTAATTCATCTTCAAATCATTTAGAACTGAGCCCAGGATGGGGGAGAGCAGAATTAAGTGTTATTTCCAACACTAGAAAATAATACTCTTCTGAAGTAAGAATATATCAAGTAACAATAGAAAAAAAAATAAAAAAATAAAAACACAGCCAGAACACACACACACACACATCAGAATACATGTGGCACCACAAGGACATCTCCAGTATCTCTACAACAGCAGCCTGTTCCTTGGAGGTTTCTTGTCCAAGAACTGTGACCCAGACTGGCACTCCTTTGCTTGCAAGATCTGACGAGATCCCACACGCTGGCGTGGCTACAGGCCAGCCACCTCGTGCTGTGCCGTGCTCAAAAAGCCATAATCAAATGCGTAATGAGAGTAACGACTAACACAGGTTTCCTCTCCTGTTGTAACGCAGCAAGGCTCCAAACTTCTTGTAGATAATACAAGAGACGGCAACTCAGCCGTATCTCAGGGCTCCACGGTGTGGATCGTGGCCCTCTCTACAGCTGTCATAATACACTATAAATTATACCCAACACACACTCTTAATAACGCAAACCTCAGAACTGTCTACATATTTGGCGGTAGTAGAAATTAACAGACACTGACAACTAATCAGATAGTAGAAGTATTAAAAGAGACAGCCTTAGTCCATTACTGCTATTTCTTGTGTACATACAAGGTTTCTCCCCATCATAACTGACTACACTAATAATTTCTTCTCGCGTAGCAATGTTGTTGGCCTTCTCTTTCCCATCCTCCCAATAGGTAGTTATTTCAGTCGCTCGAAGCAGTGCTGCCCCTATCTTTAGTGACAGGGGATTATCACTGGCTGACAATACCACACTGAACGTAGAAGCATAACCTTAATGCCGCACCCAGGCACCAAGAAACCCCTTGGCACCAAGCATCTCATCCAGAGGAGCGCTTGCAAGAACTATCCAGAGGACACAGTACCATGTTTGTGTTCGCCTGTGCACATCACTCCTACTTCTCTGCCCAGAGCACTGCAGCACAGCTGACAGAGGTCCTGTGAATAGGAGCACAGCTGCAAAGAAGGTCCCTAAATGAAATGACAAGATAGGTTAGAAAGGAGCAGGAACATGCAAGTAGGGGCAAGGCTACCTACTCTAGATACTCACAGGATGCAAAGGTGTTAACTCCCAACAGCGTCCAAAACCGCAAGGGAAGGAACAAACAGTAGCAAACTGTTGTACCGAGAAGGACCAGAAGCAGAGGCAGGAAAGGATGGAAATCCATGCTAAGGTCCTGGACAGAAAAGCACCAAACCCACAAACCCAGCACTTGCAAGCTGGCAACTGCAGACTGCTTTTGCTCCATTGACAAGACTATTTTTGGGCTGAAACCCTCAACAGTCAACAAGGTTCTCCCCCAGACAGCCGGAGATGTAGCAGAGAGTGGCATCCCCCACGCATCGCATTTTCATCTCGTGCTGGGAGCCAGGAACAGACACAACGGGGACCACAGCTGCCCTCAGCTCAGTTTTGCTTTTCCCAGCAATGCTGCAGCTCCTGATAGGATGCGTAACCCTAATTCCTGTCCACGCGTGGACGGAGATAGCTGTTTGCTGCCCAGATGGCAGAACCGCCACCGCGGCTGTACCGCTGTCATCGCCTCGTGGACCTCTGTGGCGGTGTGCTCTACCTGTTGTTCCCCCCCCACCCTGGCTCCTGCTCAGGCCTTGGCCACCATGGCCATCACAACATCAGTTGTGATGACCTGCACCTGGACTTTGGGGGATGGCTGGCAACACAGCCAAAAGACTGTCTGGAGCGGGGACCTAGATATCTTGTTCCCATGAGAACATGACCGTAGGTCAATTATCTTATTCTATAAATAGTGGACAGCCCAAGAGCCCTTGGAGCTCTCCTGCATGGCAGCGGGCTGCACGCTAGGATCTCCCCTCTTTTGAGGACGCTCGCTTAAGGTTCTGCTCCTCGAGGCTGAGAGGTTCTTTGCTGCAACAGATTCTCGGTGACTAATAGCATGCTAAACGTTGAAATCTTAGCTAAGTAATGTAAAGGGTTGATTGTGCGTATGTAATCCTTTAGACATAAACCGTTGACCAAGTCTGGGACTGGGATTGGATCCAGCCGCACCTAGGCTCCTCTCTGAGAAGGAGTTTAGAAAGCCGGGGGGTCCTTTCTGAACCTCGTGACTCAACGGGAGGGTCTCCCTGACAGCTTGTGTGACCCTGTCCTCTATGCAGTAAATAATAGAGTGTACCTTGACATCGAATCTCGTAAAACACTGTCGCATTTACTACTGGTTTTATCGCACTTACTACTGATTTTGTTAAATCACTGTCTCACCTTAATAAATACTTCACTACTTCACTCTAACTAGTGAAGTTAATCACTCCATCCGCGACAACCTCAGGCAGAATGACACCCAGGGCAAATCAGGTCTCGACTGCTCGGCATCAAGCCAGGCGAGCAAACCAGCCAAAACGCCCCTGGCGCAGAGCCTTCCGAGCACGCCCAGGACTGGTTACTCAGCCCCAGAGCAGAGTTGAACTTTCAAAATATTTTGAACGGCTCCTTACCAGCAAAGCGGCTTTACACCAGCTCACCATTTCAGAGCGTTTATCTGCGTCCCCTTAAATTGGATTGACAACCTAGCTGAACCGCAGCCTGAAACGGAGACAGTCACTCCCTCGGCACAGGATCTTTTCAGCAAGAACCACCCAGCCTGAGATCAGCAAGTTGCATAAACCCACATTTGAGGACAAGCACGCCCCTGATGCCACTGAAGCCAACGGTACTGGGAACATGTTTGAGACCGGCTGCCTGTTTGACTAAGTGACCAAAACAGGACCTCAAAATACAGATTCTGCCAGCCTTGTGCAACCTGTGGGTGCTTTCAGTAATATCAGCCCTCTGTTACAAGGTCCACAGTAAAATTCCAGCTCTCCTCACCTTAACTGACTTCAGTCCATCAGCTGCCAGAGATGACCTCTGCCACAAACCGAACATGAGCAAGTCTCCACGAGCATCCTGATCGCTGCAGCTACAATCTTCCTTCCTTCTCCACTCAAGAGGCACTACCAGAGCACAGGTATGGTGGTGGCAGGGGGCACCCGAGCAAAGGTGTTTGGGCCCAAGGGAAATGCTGAAGTTAAAAAACTCAAATCAGGTCTGCAACAAAGACATGTTCTCTTCCAATACGAATCTTGCTCCAGATCATCTTGGTTCCATGTTGTCCTGGGTTGAGAGACACAGGACTAACTTTTCTTGTAATGCTGGGGAAAATTGCACTTTTAGAAGACTCTGGTGTCTGAATTTGGGAAAATATTTACTTTATAGCCAGCCAGGCTCTGTGGGATTCAAGGTCTCAGTGTTTTCGAGCCTTGCCAGGGGCAGGGACGAGGAGGAGCAAGGCCTGGGCATTTGACCCAGGCTGGCCAACAGGATTATTTCATACCATGAACGTCACATCCAATATAAATTAGAAAAGTTTGCTGTGTAGCTCTCTCTCTCCTTGATGGCGGCGGTGCAGACAACTCCTTGCCCCAGTGCCGGAGCCCTGAGGCCTTCCCTTCCTCCTGAAGCCATTGCGCTGGCAGTGTCCGCCATTTGCTGTCCCTGCTGGGAGTGCACAGCTTCTGCTGAGAGAATGGGCTGAGTATCATTCCTGTCTATCTTATATCAGTATCAGCATTAATACTGGTTCTTTAGTATTATTGCTAATTATTTAGTCTTAGTCTATTAAATCTATTTCTATTTCAACCCTCGTGTTTCTTTGTGTTCCCCGATTCCCCTTTCCGGGTGGGGAGGGGTCATCGGGTGAGAGAATAATTGTCTAACGACGATAGATTGTTATGGGTTCTCTCAAACCATAACACATGTGAAACCACCATCACACAGAAAAGCAATTTCTTTGCCAAGGTATTTCTAGTTAAATTTGCTTACGGTTACATAGAACTGCTGTGACCCGTAAGCTTGGCTCCATACAGAACACAAAACAAAGATTACTCAAGATTACTCAAAGATTCCTGCTTCAGCAGGGGAGTTGGACTAGATGATCTCTATGGTCCCTTCCAACTCTAAAAATTCAGTGAAAAATTCAGTGAAATTCAAGTGAATCAGGGCAAACAAGGGCTGCTCTATGACATGAGAGAGCTCACAGGGTGGGAGAGCAGGCTGTGCCCGCAGAAGGGAATGAGCCGGGAAAAGCCTTCACCAAAGTGACTGGGAGTCTGGGAGAACACTCACCCACCTGCCCAGCACACAGACAGCAACTCCATGAAAGTTAACAGCCTTTGCCGCTCATGGTGAGGAGCAAAACGCTGGCCACTCAGTCATCAGCCTGCAGTGACAGTCTGCAGGATTACTGTTGTTAGGTACTCATTATTATTAGCTACTGATGCTTATATGACTATTAGTTTCATTGCTGTTATTTAAAAACAGCCGCTAAGGGTATGAGAAAAGGAACCTCCTCCAGGTGTAGGATGGTTGGCTTGTGGAAGGTGTTTCAGACATCCAAGCTCTTGGATGATGCCCACCAGCAAGGATGATTCTGCTCCCAAAATGTGTATCTTGTCCTCATCAGTGCTGCTTAGTTAAGGTCTCTGAGGAACAACTACATCTCCCTAAAACCAGGGGTTTGGTGGTGGGAGACGAGCCTAAGTCTCTACTGCTTTACGTACCTCAAATCAGCGGGCACTGAACTGCTCAGGGGGGAAAAAAAAGTAGAAATGGTGGTATACCTCAGTACAGGTATACCAGAGGAGAAGCAGGCCTTCAGCGAAAAGAAACAAAGATAAGAGAAAATATGGCAATCCTTGTCCTACCCTAAAGAAACGGACTGAATTCTCTGGCCATTGACCATTACATTAAACACTAGATGATTCAGTTGAATTTGATCTCCCCTCACGTGGCAAGGCTATTTCCTCTCCTACTTTCTTACAGTAACTCAGATTTCTCTGTCTGATTTTTGGTATCTAAATTAAGAGTATTGCTCATAACCAGATTATACGGCATTTATTCTTAAGAGATACTGATATGGCTAAAAATTCAATAAAAACCCTGTGGATGTAAGCCATGACATTTACATACCAGACTAATAAGCACTAAGAGGAATTTCTGATGTAGGGCACATGACCCCCCTTCATTTCAAAGGCAATTATTTTAATACCATGATTTCAAAAGCATGACGTGTCCTTGAAAATGCTTGCAGACAGATAGCTTTATCAAGAAAAGCTTCCAATTCCTTAAAAGACAATTTCAGGTACATCATGGAATCACGGAATTGTCAGAGTTGGAAGGGACCTCTAGAGATCATCTAGTCCAACTCCCCTGCCAAAGCAGGGTTGCCCAGAGCACATCACTCAGGACTGCATCCAGGCAGGGCTTGAAGATCTCCAGAGAAGGGGACTCCACGACCTCCCTGGGCAGCCTGTTCCAGGGCTCTGGCACCCTCACCAGAAAGAAGTTTCTCCTCATCTTTGAATGGAACTTCCCATGTTCCAGCTTGTGCCCGTTGCCCCTCGTCCTATTGCTGGAAACCACTGAAAAGAGTCCGGCCCCATCCTCCTGCAACCCACCCTTTAGGTACTTGTAAACATAGATAAGGTCTCCCCTCAGCCTTCTCTTCTCCAGGCTAAAGAGCCCCGGCTCTTTGAGCCTTTCCTCATCAGGGAGATGCTCCAATCCCTTAATCATCTTACTTGCCCTACGCTAGACTCTCTCCAGTAGTTCCCTGTCTCTCTTGAACTGGGGAGCCCAGAACTGGACGCAGTATTCCAGTTGTGGCCTCACCAGTGCAGAGCAGAGGGGGAGAATGACCTCCCTCCACCTACTGGCCACACTCTTCCCTACGCAGCCCAGGATCCCAGTGGCCCTCTTGGCAACAAGGGCACATTGCTGGCTCATGGAAAGTTTGCTATCCATCAGGACTCCCAGATCCTTCTCCTCAGTAGTGCTTTCCAGCAGGTCCACCCCTAACCTATACTGGTGCCTGGGGTTCTTCCTCCCCAGGTGCAGGACCCTACACTTGCCCTTGTTGAACCTCATGAGGTTCTTCCCTGCCCAGCTCTCCAACCTGTCCAGGTCACGCTGGATGGCGGCACAGCCCTCTGGAGTGTCGGCCAGTCCTCCCAGTTTGGTATCATCAGGGAACTTGCCGAGGATACGCTCTGTCCCCTCGACCAGCTCATTGATGAAGATGTTGAACAGGACTGGACTGAGTATTGACCCCTGGGGGACACTGCTGGTTACAGGCCTCCAACTTGACCCTGCTCCATTAATCACAACCCTCTGAGTTCTGTCACACAGCCATCTCTCAATCCACCTCACTGCCCCCTCATCTAACCCACATTTAATTTTCTAATGAGGATATTATGGGAGACAGTGTCTGACACCTCTGGTTTTGACATATGAAAACATCTGGGACTGAGCGTATGTGCTGGCCAGCAGATAAGCAGGAGGAAACAAACATCAATTTTATCCAGTATAGATCTGAGCCTCCCTTAGACAAATGGAAGGCTGGGGGAAAATATGACACAGAGCTCCTGCTGCAGCCCATCTTTCCTTGTAACCAGCACCACTCATGCTACCGTTGTTGCCAGTGGAGCATCACTCCATCATCAGTCCCCACTCCCAGCAGGTTTCTGGCCCTTGCCTTTCACACCTTGCCGCCTACTCCTTGATATTTTCCAGATACCTCAACCTGGAAGTTACTGCCTTCTTAACTTCAGAGAGACAGCTTATAGCTTTAATCACAAAGGAGAACGCAGCCAGGCTCCCTAGTTATCACTCATCAAACTCGGTCAGTGTCAACTCAGCCTTTCAAAAACAGGAGAAACAGAGAACTGGCCAATTTGTTGTAAGGAGAGCTGAAAAGATGACAAACAGCTGGTTTCCATTCAAGACCTTAAAAGTTCCCAGCGCTTTCTGACGGGGGTCTGATGCCCCAGGCAAAGAAAAAAGACCTTGTCCAAGCCCTTCTGGGCAAGAGCCATTCGCACACCTGGGCCATTACCTCCCAGCCCAGGGATGCCCCAGACAATCCCAAGGGAAGGCATGTGCCTGCTGGCATCCTGCACAACCCAAGGCACAACATACCTTCTTCCTGAAGCAGCAGCTGAGATGGCTTTCCATAAACATCGGCTCACACCGCTTAATTTTGCAATCAAAGATCCTCACCCGTCCTGCTAATCCTAGCGATTTCCCAAAGCCACCCCCAATCCCAGAGTCACATTGCTATAGACATACTACACTAAATAAAACTGTAAGAAAGGCAGCAACCAGAAGTCCAGCTATCACGCAGGTTTGCTCATGAGCTTGTGGGGATATAGGCAGCTGGGCAGGCAGGTTTAGAACGGAAGTTGAAAATTTAAGATTTTCAAAAATAAAAAATATTCTGTGTTCCCTTATGTTATTTCAGAATGGTTTCTCTTAGTTATGACAGCTTCTCCCTTCTCTTTGCTGCTTGCAAACAGTTAGGAGGAAGCGGGGGCAAGGGGGGGAAATATCCCAAACAACCCTGCCCTCAGTTCTTGTGCTTGACACAACTGCACCCACAAACCAGCAACAGCAGGAAAAGTCCTATTCAGCCCCACAACTACTGTGTTGGACCCTGGGGCAATGGTGCTAGGCACAGCATCCAACTCTCAAAGCTCTGCCAACCAGAAGGATATGCAATTCTTCTCACAGCTGAGAAGTTACCTAAGTTTAGGTGAGTTTGTACTGGGGGGAAGAGGAGAAGGAAGAAGTATCCAGAGAGAGAGCTAGCTCCTCCTCTTAATTTCAAATACCTAAAGAACACTCAGAGATACTAAAGTATATTAAAAAAATTCCTTGGTAAGGGTATCATAGAATCATAGAATGGTTAGAGTTGGAAGGGACCTTAAAGATCATGGAGTTCCAACCCCCCTGCCATGGGCAGGGACACCTCCCACCGGACCAGGTTGCTCAAAGCCCCATCCAGACTGGCCTTGAACGCTTCCAAGGATGGGGCATCCACAGCTTCTCTGGGCAACCTGTTCCAGTGCCTCACCACCCTCACAGGAAAGAATTTCCTCCTAATATCTAATCTAAATCTCCCCTCTTTCAATTTAAAACCATTACCCCTTGTCCTGACAGCATGTCAGCAGTTCTGAGCAACTCACCCTGAACACATTCTCTAAAGCTCTCACCATTTTTGGATGCAGTAACTCAAAAGAATTACAAAACACAAAATTAAAAAAAAGAAAAAACCACCACAAAACAACAGAACAAAACAGTCCAAGGCAAACACGCAGCTCCCCACACGCTGAGCTGCCGACGTTTCTGAAATCAAAGTCTCCCGAGAGAAGCCGTCAGATGGCAAAGGAGAGATGCAAAGACACACAAGTGCTCCCACCCTGCAAGGTAATCGTGAAAGCCTGCATACCGGCTGCTCAGCACTTAACTGCTGCAAAGTCCAGGTCCCAAGCCAGCCCCGGGCAAAACAGCCAGATTCATGAAAGCCACATTCAGCTCCTCGAGGAATCACCTGACGAGCAATCAGCAATTTGGTTATCATGAGAAACACTGGATGAAACCGGAGGGCTGTGAGGGCTCGGGACAGCTCTGCTCAACACTGGAAGGCAGCACACACAAACAAGGTATCAGCTACAGGAAAGGTACAAAGGAAAAGAAAAACAAAATACTGGCTACGATACCTTGGTGCTGCTGTCCATTGTTGAAGGTCTCATCCAAATATATCTAAATATAAAGAAAAGAATCTATCTAAAAAGAAATAAAATATACATGTAAATACAACTAAATACAGTCTTGGGAGTTAAATCTTGACCCCCCTAAAAAAGGCTCAGCAAAATTTTGTGCCCCCAGACAGAGCACCTGGCAAAAGAGAGCTGCGTTCCCCACCACCTTCAATAGCAGGGCATGCCCAGAATCAAGCTGTGTTAACTCAGGCAAGATTTTCACCAGCAAGTTTACTAAACAAGGCATCTGAAGCCAACCAGTAGGTGGCCAGGGAACGTCTGAGACCCTGCGGAGAAGCAGCCACAGGATTTTCCAAAGAAAGACGAAGAAATTTTTTGTGTGCTTTCTGGGCTCATCTGCACCAAGCCACTTTTCACCAAGCAGATTATCTGTCCTCCCCAAGAGGCCTCAACTGTTCTAATGCTGCCCAGTTCTCCAAAGCACCTTTAGAAATTTAGGCCAAAATTAGTAATTTAGACCTTCAGAAATTTAGACCTTTAGAAATTTAGGCCAAAATTCCTGAAAAAAGAAATTTTAACTAACTTTGAACAAGCTGTCAACAATATTGTTACCATGACCTCCTCTGTAACAGAGTTCATAATTCTGCAGTTCACTGCTTGTGGGACTCATCTTTTCTATATGGCATGCAACACATTTGAGGGTCTCGTCAGTTAATTAAACAGCTATAAATCAAGCCCTACAGCCTAGTGCAGTTGCATAAAATGATTTTTGCAAACGAAGTAATCCCCGAGATCACTGGCTTTAGGATGGCTCATTTTCCTATCTCAGTCTCAGATGAAAAACAAGATAGGGAAAAGATATTTTCAAACACTACAGAAAAGGTTTCCCCTGCTTCTGGTTCAAGGGGAAAGAGGAGGGAAGGAGCAGAGAGATGCCCCAGCTGGCAGTGAGGGACACCCTCCCCTCCCCAACAACCCTAACCCAATTTACACGCTGCTTCGCCTTTATAAACTCCAGGCAACTCCTCGCATACATAGAGTCATAGAATCATAGAATCATTCAGGTTGAAAAAGACCCTTGGGATCATCGAGTCCAACCATCTACCCTACTCTACAAAGTTCCTCCCTACACCATATCCCCCAACACCACATCTAAACGGCTCTTAAACTCATCCAAGGTTGGTGACTCAACCACCTCCCTGGGCAGCCCGTTCCAGTGTCTGACCACTCTCACTGTGAAGGATTTCTTCCTAATGTCCAGTCTAAACCCACCCTGTTGCAGCTTGAAGCCATTCCCTCTCGTTCTATCGCTATTTGCTTGCTTACTTACCTCCAACCACACACTGAGAAGCGACAACCGCATCAGTAAGCTAGACAATATATTTAAAAACAAACAACAAAAAACCCACCACCAGCACTTAACTAAATCCTTAGCAAGGTGAGGCAAGATGATAAGAGATAAACAGCCCTCCCTTTCCTTTTGTTGTCGACCAGAATCAAACTTTCCTCCTTTCCCTCCCCACTCCCTTCTTTAGTTTGAACAAGGAAGAGGTGTACTGCTCTTCTAGTACAAGTTCCAGAGCCGGGAACTCAAGGTGCTTTTGTCTCTCCTTTCATGGCCTAGGGTCACCAGACTTCTTCTTCACTTTCCCCAACTGTAAAACGGGGCAAAGAACAATGAGAAACTACTCCACCATGTTATAGAAATTATTCAATTCATAGCTGTATAGTTCTTTGAAGTTGTAAACAAAGTGCCAAGCATTATTAATAGCTGTTGAAATTATACATTTTCTCCCCCAGGCCATATAGAGGAAGAAAAAAGCCATGCAAACAGCCAACTGTAGAGCTAATGAGATGCAACACTCAGAAAGTGGGACATCTTAAAACAGACCGGACAATATTCCTCCAGCTCACAAAGATTATTCCCAATACATAAACCTCAGGCCTTAAACCTCAGAGGATTATAAATGCAAGAAAAGAAACATATTATTTGACCGGGTTTCTGTAGACAAACAAGCTTGTTAAAATAAAAAGGGAAAATGTACATTCTCAGTCTTGAAGAGAGCAAAAAGAATTTCTCAAAGAACTAAGGGAAGAAAATTAATCAGATTTGAAAGCTTTGTGGGGGCTGAATTTATGTTTTCTGAATATAAATCAACTGTCAGGACTGGAAACATCAATTAAATGAAAAGGACTGAATGGGAGGGAGGCAGCGTGCAACAGAGAGGTCACACACTAGACAAACAGGGCAGTATGCTAACTATTTACAGATAAACACAACTCCCTCTCCTCCTGCAGAGATTTATGTGTATTAGAGAGCCATCATTAGAATCACAGAATCATAGAATGGTCAGAGTTGGAAGGGACCTTAAAGATCATCGAGTTCCAACCCCCCTGCCATGGGCAGGGATACCTCCACTAGAGCAGGTTGCTCAAAGCCCCATCCAGACTGGCCTTGAACACTTCCAGGGATGGGGCGTCCACAACTTTCCTGGGCAACCTGTTCCAGTGCCTCACCACCCGCACAGGAAAGAATTTCCTCCTAATATCTAATCTAAATCTACCCTCTTCCAATTTAAAACCATCACCCCTTCTCCTGTCACTACACTTCCTGACAAAGAGTCCCTCTCCGGCTCTCCTGGAGGCTCCCTTCAGATATTGGAAGGCTGCTGTGAGGTCTCCCCGGAGCCTTCTCTTCTCCAGGCTCAACAACCCCAGCTCTCTCAGCCTGTCTTCATAGGGGAGGTGCTCCAGCCCTCTGATCATCTTCGTGGCCCTCCTCTGGACCCCTTCCAACAGGTCCATGTCCTTCCTGTGTTGAGGACTCCAAAGCTGGACACAGTATTCCAGGTGGAGTCTCACGAGCGCAGAGCAGAGGGGCAGAATCACCTCCTGTGACCTGCTGGCCACACTTCTCTTGATGCAGCCCAGGATAGGGTTGGCTTTCTGGGCTGCCAGTGCACATTGCCCGCTCATGTTGAGCTTCTCATCCATGAGCACTCCCAAGTCCTTCTCCTCAGGGCTGCTCTCCGGCCATTGTCTGCCCAACCTGTATTCGTGCCTGGGATTGTCATGTCCCAGGTGCAGGACCTTGCACTTGGCCTGGCTGAACTTCATGAGGTTTGCACGAGCCCATCTCTCAAGCCTGTCCAGGTCCCTCTGGATGGCATCCCTTCCCTCCAGCGTGTCGACCATGCTACCGAGCTTGGTGTCGTCAGCCAACTAGCTGAGGGTGCATTAGTACTGTGGGCGAGCATAACATTATGTTAACCCTACCCAAACCGCATCACATAAAACGTGAAGAACAAAAGCGTAATAACACTGCTTTCTGCCAGCAGCCTCTCAGAAGAAAGGGAGGGGGAAAAAAACCCAGAGAAATCCCGCATCCTTTCATCCCCACCACCACCTGCAGGGGCAGCACTCTCCCCCCCGTCCCCTCCAGTCCAAGGATCGTTGCTCAGCTGACAGGCTTACATGGGACTGGGATGTCATAGAATCACAGAATCATCTAGGTTAGAAAAGACCCTTGGGATCATCAAGTCCAACCATCTACCCTACTCTACAAAGTTCCTCCCTACACCACATCCACCAACACCACATCTAAACGACTCTTAAACTCATCCAAGGATGGTGACTCAACCACCTCCCTGGGCAGCCTGTTCCAATGCCCGACCACTCTTTCTGTGAAGGATTTCTTCCTCATGTCCAGTCTAAACCCACCCTGTTGCAGCTTGAAGCCATTCCCTCTTGTTCTATCGCTATTTGCTTGTGCGAAGAGACCAGCACCAACCTCTCTACAATGTCCTTTCAAGTAGTTAAAGAGAGTGATGAGGTCTCCCCTCAGTCTCCTCTTCCTCATACTAAACAGTCCCAGCTCCCTCAATCGTTCTTCTTCGTACGATTTATTCTCCAGGCCCTTCACACAAGAGAAATGTTAACTTAAAAATAAATAAATAGGTTGGTGGTTTTAACTCTTACCAAATCCAGCAGCAAATCAGATCAAAACTGACCTTTGATCAGTATCCCCATGTCATTTAAAGCCCTATACAAACATACCGGGTTACGGTGAGGGGAAGGCGCCACGTTTCCTACGAACGAGGAATCTCACCTTGTGCTGGACCCTTTGCTGCGCAGCAGTCTCGGGGAACATGCCGACACGGGGGCGATACCCCCGGCCAGCACACCCCAAATCCGCAGCAGTGTGAGCTGTGCCGTGCCCCAGCCCTGCCCTGGCACACACACCGCAACCTCCGCTGCGGCAGCCAGGCAAGAAGGGGAGGGCTGGGGGTGACCCGGGGACCTCTGGGCCCCCCCAACCACGGGCAGCGTGATGCCTTCCATAAACATGCGGAGCAGCCACAGGCTCCGGGGAAATGTTTTAAATTTTGAGCTATTTTGAGCACGTTTCAGTTTAGAGCAACTATTAAAAGCCCAAGAAAAGCTGTGTGTGGGTTGGACCCTGCAGGACAAGATAAATGCAATAATGAGATACACGCAGAAGTAGCCTTGTACTTCTATATTCAGTGTGACACTGGAGGAAAAAACAAAACAAAACCAAACCCCCAAATTAATAACTTTTGCCTTTTGCACACAGGTACTGTAAGAAGGTGGACTGGGCATGTGCTATTTCGGTGCCGCAAGTGCACGCTCCATCTCAGCTTTGGACAACCCAGACAATCTGCTGCCACCGAGCGCAGACTCGAACTCAAAGCAGTCCCCACAACTGGTGGAGCAAGGAAGAGGTAAAAACCTGCAGGGATTTTGCTAGGAAAGAGCAGCAGCCATAGGAAGGACGACTGAATCTGGCTACACGGACATAGCTGAGTTTCTGTGTCTTCAGAGCACCACACTACAGTGGCTCTGTCTGCTAAAGCTTGTTTTAAAAGCCTTATTTAGCTTTTCTGGATTATTTATACACACCGCCCTATGCCGTGGGCCACAGCTGGACTGTCAGCACCATGTTTAACACGGTGCTTGCTAGGGAGAGAACGAAGGGATGGGAATCCGTGCTTCTACAGCTATTATAGAGGCAGAGGCACAGAAACATCACTGGAAACACATACAGCATACGATGGAGAGACTGAGCTCAGACATCTGGGCTGAACTAGGAGCAATACAACGAGAAAGCCCGTGTTCTTCCCCCTGGCTGGGAGAAGCAGACAGCAGTCTGAAACGCAGCCCACTACTGCTGTCAGCGCTGAGCCAGGCACGAGGATTTCTTGCCATCTTGTTCGGAGAGGCTATTATTTACTTATTTAATGGCTTCGAAAGCAAGCAGCAGCTGGAGAAATCAGCTCCAGCTTTCTGGACTGGTTGCTGAGGGCAAGTGGTCTGACTTGAACAGCATGCCTCCAAACACCAGAAACATGCCAGTACCGGAACCACAGGAACAGAGAAAGGAGAATTGAGGACCTGCTACTACAGCCTGGGATGGATGGGCACAGACACGCGACCCTTCCCAAGAGCAATAGCTCAAGTGACAGGGAAAACAAAGCGGATTTAGATCCCTAAAATTCTCCTGCTCCTGGGGAGGGGAAACCAGCACAGCATCTGGAGAGCAAAGAGGCAGAGACTTCCAGCGAGGGCAAGACATTTGCACGGTGATGCCAGCAGATTGAAAGTCTCCAAACACACATCCAGCAGACCATGGCTGCCAGCCAACATCAGACTTTTAACCATGTTTTTACAGCCACAACCGGCTCAAATCTGGCTGAAGTGCAGGGCCAGGTGAAGTGTAATTCCAGCAACTCTGATAAGCAGCAATAAAACTGAAGAAATGTGATCGGGATAGAAGACAATAGATGGTAACTGCTTCTGGAGCCAGCAGACCTCTGATTAAAAACCCAGGGAATAAAAACATTTGGCACTGGATTTTAGGGCTCCTGACAAACAGGGAACAACACCCACTTCTTCCCAAGTTCAGTGTGAGACTCTGAGCAGCCTGTGAACCCCAGAGATAGCTCACACACCATGATTTTCTGTGGGAACGGTCAGAGATCCAAGAAGAGGCACTCCAAAGGCTATGGAGAGGGAAAGGGCGTGAAAGAAGGGAAATAACATTTGAAATAAGACACCAGTCCTTGCATACTGTGGGCCTGCAGTGTGGCTAGGGATGCAGGATAGCACTAGGAAGCAGCAATGACCAAAGCCAGGAGAACCCCAAGTCCGTGGTGGCAGCCTACCAGTGGTCCCAGGCAGCAGAGAAGGTGCTTGCTGCCTTTCCAAAGCCCAACGACCTAGCAAACGTGGGTGCAAGGCAAGCACCTCCCCTGGGTCACAGGCCATTAAACATTGTGAGGAACAGTACACCATATCAGCTGGAAACATCAAGGTGTATGGGCAGCAACCACACGTGGTGCGGAGGAGAACAGGAGGGAGATCCAATCCATCCACCACAGAAAGCATAGACAAAAAGGCAACAAGCCCCAGCTGGAGTGGGGAGATAGCCTTATGAAGCATGAAGACAGCAGTCGAGAAGAAGGGGGACAGAAGTGGGACAGAAGCTGACAGGTGACATCGGCAAACTTTCAGGGGCTGTGGACAAGTGACCAGAGCCTTATGTAGATGCATCATAGGCGGCAAGCCAGGACAAAGGATGCAGCACAGGTGGGTCTTGGCAAGCATTTCTACGAGTATGAAACAGAGCAACCATGAGAGTCAGAACGAGAGACCCCACAAGCAGCTGGGACCTCACCAGTGGTGTCACAGCCACAGGGTGCACGGCTGAAGTGCAGACACAGCAACTCTACCCAACTCTCCACATGAAGAAAGAGCCAGTTGGAATTTAGGATGCTAAGTCATGCTAAATCATACCGTAATATCCAAAACAAGGTAGACGAGGGATAACTGTCCCCAAGACAAGACTGCCAGCCCTGACGCGCCACTAGGCTACTTGGATCAAATCAGTCTAGACTGAATGCAAAATGCCGCTCCTTGAAGTCACCTAAACCAGGCTGTTTCCAAGGGGTAATGCAACAGATAGCGTATTTTGTGGAATAAGTTTTCACATAAACTTGCCCCGGTAATCTGAAAGCAGTCTCTCTGCACGCCGCCAAAGACCTGTTGAGTCAGATTAACTGCACATGCACAGCACGGATGCATCACACAGGCCTGGCGAGTCCAGCGGGACTCGTACTGGAGCACTTGTACTTGAGCCCATCGTATGCCACAGAACAGCTCCAGCGGTCGTTTCACTTTTATTTTTTGGATAATCAAAATATTTCACATTATTCTGCTGCAGTCCATATGCTAATTCCAAAGCCACAGTCTTTAAAATGTAGAAAGCCTCCCTGAATGTAAACGGTGGTTCAGAATGTGTTAAATGATGTCTATCCTTTAAAAGATACCAAATAAATGGGTGTCTATACAAGCAGAAGCAGCATGACATTCTTCTACAACTCCTGCTGGAAGCCGTATACAACATAATTTTAATGACATTTGAAATAAAAACCTAAAGGTCCTATTGTGTCAGGTATCAAGCAAAAAACCATCAGATGTGTAGACATCAGAGAGATCACCGATGTGGTGGGTTAGACTACTCAGGGGAGCAGACTTAATGCTGATCTCCGCTGTCACTCTTGAGCCAGTACCACTGATCCATAAAAACTTCTGACACTGGAGAGAAAGAAATAAAGAATTTAATTCATCACTACAAAGTCTGAGGCAACTTAACAGTCATATCTCATAAAACTTTATCATCGAGTGACATCGGATACAGGAAGCAGAGCAGATCAGGTACGTAACAGCATTAAAAAAAGCCAATACCAAGAGATTAAAGGGTGACAGCTGATGTACACAGGGGAAATAAGCTTGCTTATTCCAAATAATTCCCAGCAACATTATCTCTCAGTATTTCTACACTACATGGTTGGCCTGTGCTTGCCGTCCATCTCCTCAGGTGATCACACATGTATAACACAAAGCAAAGAAGGCAAATGATGCCTTGCAACAGCCTCCGTCTTACTACTGTGACCTCCAAAAATCCCAACCAAGCACCCCACGGTGTTGAACGTCTAGAGATCAGAGCACAAAGCAAAGCCAGTGGAAAAGAGAGCAGCCTATAGCACTGAACCAACCCTACAGCTCACTCCCAACAGCTATTCCTGAGTCTCTCTGATTCCGGTAAATCAAAGATGTTCTCTGTTACTGTGGTTTGACAGAATGTTTTAGTGACGAATACTCTCATCTATAGATTGTGGTCAAAATAAGAGCTATCCGGTGTGGGAAGCTTGACAAAACTGTTTTGGGAGAAGCTTCTGGGTAAACTTTGAATTGGAAATGGAAAAGGGACGTTTGGGGAATAAAACTCCAGACCAATAACCAAAAACTTCCAAGCCTAGGGTATTACCTGAGCTCCCATTAGAAGAGCCATAAGAATCAGTAACTCATATGAGTGCTCAGTGAAATACAGCTGGCAGAAGGATTGAAATGACCAGGAACACTGCTGTAAAGGGACCATGCATCACTCAGCGGATGGGTAACTCTTCTAGTTACGACTCTGGTGTATCCCTACCTGGGACACTGTGCCAGCACACGGAGACGCTGCTCTCTGAACAAAAATCCCCCCAAGAGCAAGAATAGATATTGCCAAATTGATAGGCTTTTAGCACAAACAACCAACACAATCAGAAAGCAAAGAATCAGCTCCCCCAAAAAAATGTAGGGCTAAAGAGACACAGACTGACTAGTTGTTGACTTAGGGCAAAGACCAACTGCAAATATCCAGAAGGTGTAAACTAAACCAGAGAGAATTCAGCCCGTGCGTGACTGGGAGGTGAGCACAAAAGAAAAATACAATTTCAGGTCTGTACTAAAAAGTTATAATAGATGGTCTCAGGGAACACAAATGATTGGGTACTCATTGCTTCTCAGAGCAGTTTTTAATCTAGATTGGACAAAAATACCAGGAAAAAAAATAACATCGAACACAAACAACAAGGACATATGAGTTTGTGCAAGCAGACGCCATCACAGGACTGGGACATCAGGCTATTGCAACAGAATAATTACGTACTGGGCCCTGTGCAACACAGGAAAAAAAAACATCTGTCAGATGGAAAAAGAGACAAAATGTGGTAGGTGGGGAAAAGAAAATATTTGAGGTTTGTATAAAGGGTACTGCAGAATGTTGTGTATGTAACTACAAAGCTGGGGGGGGGGGGGGGAAGTTTAACAGTGTTATTTTAAATCTGCTTAAAGTAATACCAAGGGCTGAAATAGAAAACCTGTAATCAGATGGAACTTCTCCCCTTCGTTCCAAATACTCCACACCAGCTGAGCCAGGCGAGGCTCACAAATTGACAGGATCTTTGGGATTCCCACCGCCTGGGCTGCCAGGACCCACAGGCAGCGGGGAAGGGGATGGGGAGCCCAGCGGCTGTGGGACTGGAACGCTGTGCCCCGCTGTGTGGGGCTTGTGTCTCTCAGAAGTGAGAAACTTGTGCCCTGTCACAATAAGGACTCAGTTTGTTCCAAAGGCTGCTAGAGAAGTGGTCTACATTTCCCACCCCCACACCTCCCTCCTTCCTCAAACTCAATTTAATTTTTACTAATGAACTTCCCCAAAAATCTCAGACTCCATCTAATCCTACACTAAGGAAGTGTCTCTTGCACACCCTCACCTCTGAAGATTGTTTTCGGAAGTAATTGCTGTAGCCTGGCTGTGATGTTCACTGCAGCATTTCTTCTGGCTGAACGGGGGCAGAGAAGACAAGAGATCGCTCTTCCCTGCGATCCGCATTAGAACGCTGGGTGAAAACCAGGACTTGTTGGACTTCTGGGAAAGGGTGGAGTTTTTCTGGTTTAGCTGGAAGGGTAAATTGTCATCCAAGAACGGCAACCGAGGTAATAGCTGTTCTTGTATCGTGCATGGTAAATGTACCGTGAAGCCTCGATCAGAGGGCACACAAGCAGCCAGGCATCTGGGGGGTAGGAGCCCTCCAGCCTCAACAGCAAGAGCTAAGCTCTCCACTGAGTTCAATCCAAGTTCAGTGTCAGTATCAAAAAAACAACCTACCAGAAAACCACACTCAGAAACAAGAGCCAACTTTTAGGAACGATCATTGAAGAAGTGCAGGACTAGGCAAAAGAGGTGAGATAAAAGTTAATTGGGTTTTTGCCTTCATACAGAGAACAAAGCAAAACCCAGATGCCCTGGAGGAACCTTTCCAGTATCCCCAGGAAAAAAAAACAGTACTGCAAGACAAACATAAAAAAAAACACAAAAGAAAATTACGTGCTTTTTTTTTTTTTTTTTGTCCTTTCCAGACCATAATCTCTTAGCCAGGAAGAAAACACAAATCCTAATCCTACAATCTTGCATGTTCTGCAGTAATATTTTACCTTGTCAGTCAAAGGTTTTCTACATTAGACAGCCATTGCTTTTTCAAATATAAGAAGCGTGCTTCTTAGAGGGGTAGAATCACCTCCCGGGTGATCACCTCCCTCCTCTACTCTGTGCTCGTGAGACTCCACCTGGAATACTGTGTCCAGCTTTGGAGTCCTCAACACAGGAAGGACATGGACCTGTTGGAACAGGTCCAGCGGAGGGCCACGAAGATGATCAGAGGGACGGAGCACCTCTCCTATGAAGACAGGCTGAGAGAGCTGGGGATGTTCAGCCTGGAGAAGAGAAGGCTCCAGGGAGACCTCAGAGCAGCCTTCCAATATCTGAAGGGAGCCTCCAGGAGAGCCGGAGAGGGACTCTTTGTCAGGAAGTGTAGTGACAGCACAAGGGGTGATGGTTTTAAATTGGAAGAGGGGAGATTTAGATTAGATATTAGGAGGAAATTCTTTCCTGTGAGGGTGGTGAGGCACTGGAACAGGTTGCCCAGGGAAGATGTGGATGCCCCATCCCTGGAAGTGTTCAAGGCCAGGCTGGATGGGGCTTTGAGCAACCTGCTCTAGTGGAGGTGTCCCTGCCCATGTCAGGGGGGTTGGAACTCCATGATCTTTAAGGTCCCTTCCAACTCTGACCATTCTATGATTCCATGCAACTACACGCTGCGTGAATTTAAACAGGATATAACCCTATGCCTAAAGACCTGAAAAATTCACATGTTGCACCATGTTCAGGGGCATGGCTTAACAAGAAAGCTGCACCACTATTTCTTTGCTTTGTGCCTACTAGAAGCTTTGTTTCAGGAACATTTTTGGAAGAATGCAAGAGTACTGCAAGCAAGTAATGCCTGGTCTTTACTAGAGAAAAATAAAGATCTGCTTTGCCAAATCATTTCTGATGACGAAGGGGCTTTGAGTTACATGATCTGAAAGAGACTCTCCCCTCTACTAAAAGCTAAAAAATGACTCTAACATGGGACCCAAGTAGCCACAGCCCAATTCAAATTACCCCTCCCTTCACTTGCTTCATGTCTGCGTGTTTGTGTTTCAATTAAAAAGCTACTACGACATTCTTCCTACATTTTTAAAAGAAGATAGGGCTACGCTTTCTACAGACAACAGAACTCAAATAAATTTGTGTTTAAACGTCTCCCACCCCCCCACCCCCCCCAACACCAAGGTACTCCACAAGCTACACACACACTTGCGCCTGAATTGAACGTGAGGGCCAGCCCTGCTCAACTACCAGATTTTGTAGTTGGACCGTTTACACCTCGAGGACATGGTCAGACTGGTGGGCAAGTCATTCGGGTAACGGACTTGGAATTTTCAGCACCAAGAAAGTCACATATGAAGGATGGACCTGGGCAGAAGGGTAAAGCTGCTGAGGACAGCATCAGCCAGCCAGCAAAACTCAGCCTGCCGCAGGGGACAGCCCAAAAGAAGGTGGCCACAGTTTCCCAGACAGGTAGTGTTTCTTGAAATCTATGGCGAAGGTTCATAAAAGCCGCTCTGCCCTGCAATGGAAGCGGATGCTGCCTGTAACACTGACCACTTGAAGGCAGCACACCTGCCCCTCCAGGAAACATCTGGTAACAGCTGGTGCCTCCCTGGCACTCCGTAGCTTCGCACACATCCTGACCCGTCATCCCTTCCGAGCAGGTACACAAAAACCTCTGCTTTCTCAAGGTAGGACCGCTTGGATCCCTTCTGACAGACACCCCTTTCCGCAGCTTGGCTGGCAGGAGAAGAGGTGGCAAGAAGCCTCTGCCAAGAAGACTCCTCCGCCTACCCCTTGTCTGCTCCTCGCGGCAACAGAACATGAGAGAGTGCTTGGCTTCTTCCAGTCACCCTCCACCCGCCGTCACGCCGCCTCTTCCCGAAAGCTCAGCACGCTTGGCCAAGCCGTGGCTTCACGCAAGTGCACATGGAGGCTCCCACGCAGGCACAGCTCCTTCTTGTTGAGGCACGTACAGGCATCTCCGCAATCTCACCGTTCAGCTTCCTCCAGATCCACGAATATTAGAAGTTACTTTTGCAGAACTCGGGCCACACACTTTCAGCCTTTCCAACAGTAATACTTAGCTCACCCTGGGCATTACAAAGGTGGTTTTCTCACTTTTTTTCGGCTTTTTTTTTTTTTTAAATAAAGCTTATATTGAGAAGATTCTTGCCCGAGAAGCATATTTGATGCTTGTGAACTATGGCTTTAGTCTGTGTTAACAGACCATTTTTCCTTTTAATTTTTTTTCCTCCTCTTTAAAAGAATGAATCAACAGCTACCAGATGTAACTTGACTCAAAAATTTAGGAAGGAAAATTAATAACATGTATATTTCCAAGGAAGTCACCAAAGCAGGCTGATCACATCCAGTTATCTTGCCTTGGAAAAGTGGGCAGATGATTTAAAGCCAAGCAGCAAAGCGATGAAGAAACACTCATACTTTGAGTGGCTTGGGGAGATAATGATTTTCCATGGAAAAATTCGTTGCAGCGTGTCTTTTATTTTGGTATGCTAATAGCACAATTTTTGGTAAAAGGCTTTGGGCGTAGGCTGGTTTGAACCCGAATGGAAGTAATCAGGGCTACAACTTGAATAATTCCACCACGTTTGCGTACATCACCTATCCACACCTAGTACCACCACACAATGTCTCTCACATTTAAATCACCCTGACCTTGGATATATTTTTCAGCTGTTGCATCTCTTATTTAACAATATAAACAGATCTCTTATTTAACGATGGGACAGCCTAGCTGCGCTTAGACAAACACGTAAAACACAGATGCACTAGCCCTTATCTTTATTTCTGGTTTCTGGAAGGCTGCACCGCTTTTGAGACAGACAAAAACCACACAGCAGCCACGTTAACAAACCAATCTGGTTTTGGATACTACTACACCCCAGCTGAAGCCCAAAACAGTACTTGTCCATCCTACAAGTGCCAGCCTCGAGCTTGAAAACCAACTTTCAATCCAAAACTGGGGGGTCTGGCACACACAGAAACCTAAAGTGAAAACTCAAGGGACCTGAGCAAAACTAACCACATCATTAACTCCAGCGATCCAAGCGGCTGTTATCTCACACAACATTTCCTACCACAAAACAGGACATTTGGACAATGTACAAGCACAAATGTCACCAAAGCAACATACAGGCAATGGAAAATCCAGACATCATCGCCAACTGTTGCAGCAAAGAAACACTTTTTGGAAGCATAATAAAATACTACAGTCTCCCGAGTCAGAGAAGAGTAACACCAGAAAGACCATTTAATGAAATACTTCTAAGACCAGTAGCAAGAACAAACTGCAGAAGGTTTAAATAAAAGCTTTCAAATCACTAACTTAACCAGATTTTAAGTGAAACTAGGCAAGTTTTATGCAAGGAAAAAATTTATGACTGATCTATGACTAATTTTATATTAATCACTGGCTGAGTCCATCTCTGAATTGGAGCACTACTCCATGCAGTTTTTGTCAGCTGGTGCTTTAATTCTACAAGCCAAAAAAAAACAGGTTATATGCAATTTGTCATCTGTGAAAAAACAGACATCAGTTGATGGGCGTCATCTCAAAGCATATGGAGGAAAAGAAAGCTATCAGAAGTAGCCAACACGGATTCACCAAGGGGAAATCATGTCTGACTAACCTGATAGCCTTCTATGATGGCATGACTGGATGGAGAGATGAGGGGACGGCAGTGGATGTTGTCTACCTTGGCTTCAGCAAGGCTTTCGACACCATCTCCCACAGCACCCTCATAGGTAAGCTTAGGAAGTGTGGGTTAGATGAATGGACAGTGAGGTGGACTGAAAACTGGCTGAAAGATACAGCTCAGAGGGTTGTGATTAGGGGCACAGAATTTAGTTGGAGGTCTGTAACAAGTGGCATTCCCCAGGGGTCAGTACTGGGTCCAGTCCTCTTCAATATATTCATCAATGACCTGAAGGGATGGAATGTACCCTCAGCAAGTTCGCTGATGACACAAAACTGGGAGGGGTGGCTGACACACCAGAAGGCTATGCCACCATACAGCGAGACCTGGACAGGCTGGAGAGTTGGGCAGAGAGGAACCTGATGAACTTCAACAAAGGCAAGTGTAGGGTGCTGCACCTGGGGAGAAATAACCCCCTGCACCAGTACAGGTTGGGGGCTGACTTGCTGGAGAGCAGCTCTGAGGAGAAAGACCAGAGAGTCCTGGTGGACAACAGGATGACCATGAGCCAGCAATGTGCCCTTGTGGACAAGAAGGCCAATAGCATCCTGGGGTGCATCAGGAAGAGTGACCAGCAGGTCGAGAGAAGTTATCTTCCCACTCTGCTCTGCTCTGGTGAGGCCCCATCTGGAGCACTAGGTCCAGTTCTGGGCTCCCCAGTTCAAGGACAGGCAACTGCTGGAGAGGGTGCAGCAGAGGGCTATGAAAATGATGAGGGGACTAGAACATCTCTCTTATGAGCAAAGGCTGAGGGACTTGGGTCTTTTAGTCCAGAGAAGAGAAGACTGAGGGGGGATCTGATCAATGCTTATAAATACTTAAAGGGAGGGTGTCAGGAGGATGGAGCCAGTCTTTTTTCAGTGGTGCCCAGTGACAGGACAAGAAGAAACAGACATAAAATTGAATATAAGAAGTTCCACCTAAACATGAGGAGAAACTTCTTTACTTTGAGGGTGGCAGAGCCCTGGAAGAGGCTGCCCAGGGAGGTGGTGGAGTCTCCTTCTCTGGAAACTTTTAAAACCCACCTGGACACACTCCTGTGCAACCTGCTCTGGGTGGACCTGCTTTGGCAGGGGGATTGGACTAGATGGTCTCCAGAGGTCCCTTCCAACCCCATATCATTCTGTGATTCTGTGATGGAAGATGTAGAAGTGACCGTAAGACACGGAGGATTATTTTATGAATTTAACTGAAGATCTCATGCCCCCAGCACCCATGTAATGAAGCGGTGTGATAAGAATGACAACAATCAGATATGAGAGAATTCAGTCTCCTGGAAGATATTTTCCATAGCACGAATTTGATACCATTGAATAGTTGTCTTGTCAGCATTCTGCCTCCTTCATGACAAGTTTGCTGGTGCCAAGGTGACTAAAGCCACTGATCTTGCTAATCACACAGTAAGACGGAGCACACAGGGTGGGTAGCCATCTTCAGGCATCACTTCTGTCCTTGTGTAAATACCGATAACTAGTTCACGTCTCAAGCAGCCCTAGTTCTGGAAGCCAAGAGGCTGCAAGAGAGAGGACACTGCTTTTTTAGGGTCAGATGATCACAATGGGCTGTAACACTGCTATCACTAAACTAACACAAAAAGATTATTGAAGCGTTTTCTCTCACACAGGCAGCAGTTTGGTCTTACTCTTCTACACATGCAAAAGAGCCAAGAAAAGCACCCATGTGCTTCTTGGCTGGAGGTTTACGGGACACCTTCAAACCGGGCACGCTCCATCAAATGCAAAAGGTGCTGCTCTATCAGTGCTGTTCACCTTCTTAATCTGACTGGTGTTCCCACACACTGGTTTCTGTCTTCCTTCCCAACTCTATTAGAAATAAGCACAAGACATTCCTTAAAAAAAGGGATCAGGCTCACATATAAGGTTTGTCATAACAGTTTCCAGGAAGATGCCTGCCATTCAATTACCCTGAACTGTCATGGGCATCCTTCACTTTGAAGTTCAGTCACAGCAATACTTTGCCATTCCTAAAAGGAATTTCAACAGCTCCAACACCACAAACTTATAAAATCCTGTTAGTGAGGCACACACATCCAAACTCTGTCTCCAGAGCTGAGAAGTGAGGTAAAAGCTATGCAAACAGCAAAAACCAAAAGCACTTAACAGGAAAAGGAACAAAATACATTATTTTTGTTGTCATTGCTGCTGTTAAGAGGCAGCCAAAAGATTTACGTAAAAAAACCTAGAAATTAAGGTCAGTAGATGCTTTGCCAGCTTCACAAGTAAAAGTTTTCTACATTTATTTTGCTATTTCTCCATGCAGATACTTCAGTTGTTTCAGCCCTTTTAAGTTGGTTACACGCTAATATACATGCACACTACAGGACTCAGCTGTCGTGTTTTCACATGCACTGCAAACAATCCTGAAAATACCATTTCTACTAATCACATCGTTCCACATGCTTTTAAAGCACATCATTGCAGAATAAAACCCTCACCGCATATTTCTGGCCTGGATTCTAAAGGAAATTAAGTTTATGTGGTAGTATTGTTTGTCAGTCCTCACCCTATTAAACTTTCAACTTGCTAGTCAATTTTGACCACATTTGGCAGAAGGCAAAGAGATCTGAATAGATGTCATGTTCTTTTTATCTTTGGGAGAAATTAGTGTGTAGGTAGAGGACACGTATCCAGATTAGCCTCAAATGAAGGCAAACTCTGCTGCAAGAAGTCAACAATTCCCTGCTTTGTTTGGCCCAGCAGCCACTCAATCAGCATCCGCAAGTGGGCATCCAGCACACATGTTGAATCCTGCGTGGCCAACACGAGAGACGCTGGACAGAAACCACAGACCAAGCCAAAAGGGAGGGAAAAAATCTGGAGAAGGGGGACAGCGAAAACTAAGAGGTCCAAAGAGAAGGATCACAGGTCATGATAGACAGAGGCCAATGCACACAGGGGAAACAAAATCATAAAGAACTAGGTTTTGTGAACTCTGCTACCTGAGGGATAGTTGGTGGCAGCTCTTTGCCATCTCCATACCTACAAGCACAGTAATGTCCCTTCCATGCCCTCCTTCCACACCCTGGAAAGCTCACAAAACATCATTCTCCCATGACATCCTGGGCTAGTTGTTTACAAGCTCTGTTTCATCTTCAGATACCCGCTAATAATGCTGGATGCTACTGGGGCCGCAAATGGACCATGTCTTCAGCTGGCAGATGGGACAAGAGCATCACAGTAGCAACCAAGCTCATGTCTGGGAAAGAGCCGGGGCAGGCCAGACCCACCTCAACCTACCTGTGTCACAGCTGCAACAGAAAGAAAGATCCCTCTCCAGAACTGTCACCTACACACTGCAGCCACCTTCCTCTTCATCCCAGGAAAGGAGAACTGCACATTGCATCCCACAAAGCTCCTGCTAGGGAACGGAACCCAGAGACACTACTGAAAGACAAGATCACTTGCAACCTATGCTGGTTGCTTTTGCCCAAGGAGCTCTCAGTATCAGAAATCTGGACAGCTATTAGGGGATGAGAAGTATGATCAAATTATCCCTACTTCAGAAGAAGGGGAGGGCTGAGGGACAGAAACAGACACCCTGAGAGGTGCGAAGCAGCTGGGACGGGCAAGAGGAGCACCCTGCAGAGCCAGGATGGGCATCCAGTCCCAGCCAAGGCTAGGCAAGCCCCACAGCCACTGGTGGCAAGTGAGGCTCGTCCCACTCCCTCTCTGCACTTAGCAGCTAGCAGACAGACAGCGGGAGGTTTTATTTGTCTTAGATCTTAGAAACAAAGGCTTCTGCACCCTGAAAGTAAAATGCAATTATGTCCTCCCCATGCCCCCATGAGCCTTTTTGATCTAGTTTGATTTTATTCAAGAATCTTCTTTTATAACCAACCTGTAGTTGTTACCAAAGGCAGGCCTCTGCTTTGTTTATAACCGTACACTAACTAAAATGAGTTAATTATTGAGCTTCTTACTGTGTGAGAAAACAGTTGCTCACCGAGCTCATAGTGATAAGGATGGGATAACAAGAAGTAGTTAATCACCTCAAGGTTCTCTTGTATGTCAAAGTATGTACTCCTATACCAATTAGGACAGAGCTGCAGCTACTTCAAAGAACATCCTTATCATGGAATTGTCAGAGCTGGAAGGGACCTCTAGAGAGCATCTAGTCCAACTCCCCTGCCAAAGCAGGAGCTGGCAAACTCACAGTATACTTTTACTGTCCTGAGATGACTCAATACCTTAAAAGGACAGTGTGAGGAAAGGTATCCTTACCCAAACGACCACCGAGGGACTCAACGCCTGCGCAGAAGTGTTTTGCAGACACTGCAAAATTTAATACGCATGTGCAAAAGGGCTATTCAGTCATCCTAATGAATACGTAAGCTTAGGTGGAGTTATGTATTAGATAGACAGAATTACAAGAATCTTTTGTGTATAAATAATAATGGATGAATATCCCTGGTAAGGTATGCTAGATTTGTGGATTTCCACCTAGCACCTGACGTGGCATAAAGCAGTATCTCCTCTCTAAACTGCTTCTGGTTTCGAGAGCTTTTGTTTCAGGTAACATTACAGCACTTTATTTAAGGAGTAAGAATGCTGCTACCAGCATTAAATACCCTTTCACTAGCAATTACAGGGCATTATCCTCAGAGAAAAAACTTCATTAGCTTTCAGTCTCTCTTCTTTAAAGAGGTCAGTGTCTTGCAACAACAGAAAAAACATTTTTTTTCTCTCAGGGAAAATACCAAGGATGCAGTTCAAGACCATCCTGGGTTGAGAGACACAGGACTAACTTTTCTTCTAATGCTGGGGAAAACTGCACTTTTAGAAGACTCTGGTGTCTGAATTTGGGAAAATATTTACTTTATAGCCAGCCAGGCTCTGTGGGATTCAAGGTCTCAGTGTTTTTGAGCCTTGCCAGGGGCAGGGACGAGGAGGAGCAAGGCCTGGGCATTTGACCCAGGCTGGCCAACAGGAGTATTTCATACCATGAACGTCACATTCAGTATAAATTAGAAAAGTTTGCTGCATAGCTCTTTATCCCTTGATGGCGGTGGGTCCAGAGAACTCCTTGCCCCGGTGCCGGAGCCCTGAGGCCTTCCCTTCCTCCTGAAGCCATTGCGCTCCCAGTGTCCGCCATTTGCTGTCCCTGCTGGGAGTGCACAGCTTCTGCTGAGAGAATGGGCTGAGTATCATTCCTGTATATCTCATATCAGTATTGGCATTAATACTGGTTCTTTAGTATTATCGTTAATTATTTAGTCTTAGTCTATTAAATCTACTTCTATTTCAACCCTCGTGTTTCTTTGTGTTCCCCGATTCCCCTTTCCGGGTGGGGAGGGGTCATCGGGTGAGAGAATAATTGTCTAACGACAATAGATTGTTACGGGTTTTCCCAAACCATAACAAAGACACAGAAAAGATGCAGGCAGAGCACAAGACCCATGGGATAAACAATGAGATGCAAAATCATTTTCCCCTTCCAGACCATCACTTCAAGTTCAGACCGACTACACAACAATTTAAGAAGTCATCAGCACCGTCTTCCTCCCAAGCTCTTCGTGGTCTTAATATGAAGTCATACATGCAACGGCAGCCCGTTTGTCAGAGGGTACTTTATCCAGCCTACAGACTGAGGCCTTCCTTTGTGGGAAGCAGGGCTGGATGGTTAAAACAGCCCGAACGCCTCCATCAGTGCGGCAAACACCCCGGGTCAAGAGTAACACGTGCGCCGATGACAGCGTGGAGAACTTGCTCGTATTGTCAGGAGCACTGGATCTGCCCAGTGATGAGATGATCTCTCTCCAGCTGCAATAGTCTGGCTCCTCTTATTAACAGCGAGGCACGGGCATCTATAGCCCAGGGCTCTGAGCCAAGAGTTGCAGTGTCTCAAGAGCAAGGTGGAGAGGTTTATGGAATAGAGCTTTGAAACACTGGGGCTGGGAACAAGTCAGAGCCTAAAATAAGGCATAGAACAGAGCATAAAAATAAAGGTATCCAACAAAACCAATAAGCCTTAAACTACAATGAATTATGACCAACAAATGCATCCGAGCAGAACCTGAAACAGAGATGGGTGGGGATATCTGATCCCAGAAAGCAGTATCTTCACCTAAGAGCTTTCCACTCAACTCAGTCCTATTAACTCTCCAACTTCATCCACCCAGTTTTCATCTCATGGAAGAACAACAGCCCTAACCACCACATCGGCCAAGCAGAAACTAGTTCAGTCAAACCTAGTTTCATATTTCACATGAAATATGAATAAATTAATATTTCACATTTAATTGGTTGGTTGGTTTGTTTTGTGGAGGGATGGTTGTTTATTTTTTTAAGGAAAGAGGCAAACTTTGCCTCGACTCCAAAAAGAAAGCTGGATGTGAAAGAACTACTTACAATATGCTGAGGGCAAACAAGTGCACCATTAAGTATGTCTTGCATCGTATCTCTACTTTGAAATCACCTAATAGTGATCTTTCCCATGGGGGACAGTTAATATTAGAAGCCGCATGTCTCTACTGAACATCCTACACAAGGATGTTCCTAGAATCCTGTAATTTTGCAAAATAGATCTTTAACCGCTGTGTAAAATTTGGGCCACGGCAAAGAATTCATCATCACTTAATCCGATTATTTTCCACCATGTAAACTGAGGAAAGGACCACCTTTCAGGAGCTTATTCTGAGAGGTGGTGGAGCACAGACAGACCCCATCCCCTATGAAGGGCTGGGTGAAACCTAAGCCTTTCACTGGAAGACTGCAGAATCCCTCGCCTCAACCCACACCTAGGAGCAGTGTTGCTGTCCCATGGAGGAGATGTGAGAAGCAGATGAGGTCTTTTCAGAAAAACTCACCATTATATCTCTCACCTCCTGCAATCCAACCCACCCCTGTTACAGTACATGGTGATTTAATTCTCCTTAAAGCCCCCTCTGCAGTCGATATGAGAGATTACTTCAAGGATGGTGTCAGGATACAGAGAAAAGGCTTTCAGGTGACAGCATGTTTCTGCCTCAGTTCATTTTATCCTGAAATATCCCTTAAGAATCCTATAAATTTGCAGAGAGGAAAAAATAGCCTCCCATACTTAACCAAATAGTAAAATACAGCTCCTGCTTTATCTACAGGGCAAGTTATCACTTGCAAAAACATTGGGATTTATGGGGTACAGTACAAAGAAATTCATAATAATACAGGTAAGTTGTTCTGAATTTGTACCCTAGTACTTTCCAGTGGCTGCCTTAAGTGCTTTTGTGATCATAAACAGTCAGTTGTTAATATTGTCATTAGGAACAGGAGCACTGCCCCAAAAAGAGGCAAAGGACATTTTATTTTGATTTAAAAAAAAAAAAAAAAACCCCAACCCTTAGCTACTGAGCTCCAACACAACTTTCACCTCCCATGCATTCCTTATTTATTATCTCATGCACAGTAAGCAGAGTTAACAAGTCCGTCACTGAACCATCAGTATCCTGGGGACACGTCACTGGGGAAAACATTTTCATGTAATAACCAGCAGCACAAGAGAGTCACCTCATTGAAGAGTCCAGGAGAAGGCAAGCCATACCATTACTTTTATGTAACCTCTTAGGTATAGCACATCTCTAACCCCAGCGAAGACAAAGTCTAGCAGACGTCAAACTTGCAGAGCACTGAATTTCAAAAAGGATGCAAGTCAAGACGAGCATCAGACAGGACTACCTAAAGGAAATGCTCTACAAAGGGTGATCAAGATCATCCAGAAGAGCACGAGAAATGAAGTGCAGAGAAAAGACAGACAGATTGGAAAGAGTTTGTACAAGTTGTGTGCGCAATGACGAAGAGCCTGCTGCATGGAGAAGCCAGCTACCTCTCCTCTGCAGAGAAATGCATCTGAAGCACAGGGCTGCCAACACGCAACACCACATTCTTTTTTTAATTCAGGATTTTTCCCCCCTTGTTTATGCAAGTTGGGGACCTGAGAGATCACCTGCTGCAAGATGAAATTACTAAAACAGCTTACCGCAGGCCCTGCTGGGCTCATTAAACCACAGTAATCCTCACACACGTGCAGCAATGCAGCTGGTGATAATGCACTTCCCCTTCCCACTTGCATCACCAATTCTTACTCATTAGGGCAGTTATTATAATCTTTATGTAGAATTCCTTCATGCAGCCTAATTTGCCAAGAAGTAATTGCTCTCCTCTTCCCCTGGTAATACAAATGAGACAGAGCTGTAAAGTGATTTCATTTGCCGTTTATTCCATGGCTCTCCTTTCCAAAAGTTTCTTTCAGATGTTCTGTATGAAGTCAGATACGTTGGGTCGTTAGGAAATGTCTCAGAGAAATGCAATGTTTCATCAAGTTTTGTGTAGAAAAGATGAGTAATTTCGGAAGCTTTACATCTTTGAGTTCAGTTGGCATTTCTTGTCAAAAACAATCTATGAACTTCCTTCCTTAAAAAAAAAAAAGCCCAGAGAGCATTGAAGAATTCAACTTGCCGCTCAGAGCAGGGTAAATAGAGTTTATCCGATGCTCAGAAAGAGTCGCATCCTTGTAAAACAAGCACAGGAAAGGACAGCACAAAAGACACCCACACCACACGCAGCAGGAGAGCGATGCGTGTCTCGGTCTGCCCCGGCTCGCTTCGCCCCCGGAGTCACAGCAATGACTATCTGGTAATTGTGCTGCACTGTGTCTGGCAAACCACAGGCTTCTGGCTTCAGGTTTGGGGCTCTGCTGCCAACTCAGTCAGGGGCTCCAGCACATCTCTTTACCATATTGTGTCAGGCTTCCCTCAGTGAAAGCAAGAAAAGACAGCTTAAACCCAGAGCTGTTACTCTATGCTAAGACTACGGTCCCGTGCATGCAATGCAAGCTTTAAAGGCCAATCCCACTATAGTGGTTTTCTACATTTTGTTGGACAAAAAATATTCCGGATGCCGAAAAGGTCACTGCTGAAATAATCACTGTCCGGCACTGACTACCACTCCCTACTAGCGAGTCTAAAATAGGGAACGCAGATTTGTATCCAGCCTTCCCTGTAATTCAAGAGTGTTCACGACAGATTATTTTGCTTCTGGCTGAGTCCAAGCCCTTGCTGAGCCCTCAAAATTTCTGTAAATGCTCACCAAGGAAGGAAATCGAATCACAGGCTTGCAGCACCTCCCAACATGCAAACCTCATCGTTTCAGCTGTTTAAAATCATTCAGCCCAAGCAAAGGAATAAGCTGTAGTTACAAACTCTGAACAGCAAAACCGGTACTATTTAAGACAAAAGGGAGAAAATTGTTTTTAAAGAGTAAAACAATAACAATTCAGATAGTGGTATTTGCAAAAACCTTCCTCAACATACCTCTATGCTTCTGTATTTCCAAACAGTCCTTCCATACTGCAATGAGTTTTGTGTAATCACTAGCTAGGTACAGAGAAACTTAATTGTACTGCATTAACAATTAAGGGTTTGACTTCCTATCCAAGGGCTCTACTACTTTTAATTAAAATTGCACGTTGTAACATCGTTAAGACTATGTGAAGTCAGCTCTAATAAATGCACAGGTAATCTTTGAGCCTCCATACAAGGATGCTGATACAGAGTTAAAAATAAGCTTTGTTAGTACAGACAAAACCAAAAAACAAACACGTGAGGGTCTGGGAAATGGTTTTGAAGGCTGAACCTGGCATAATCCATCCTCAGTGTCTTTTCAAAGGATCAATGAGCCATTACAAGTCTCCTCAGCTCCTTCCTTAAAGAGAGTGCTTTACAACAATGATTTCCATCAGATTTGCAGCAGTTTGAGGACTGCAGCTGGGATTTCCCACATGGCAACCGTGCAAACTGAAGAGCCAAACCGAGGCACAACCCAACGGTGCTGTAAAGTCAAGAAAGTAAGAGAGCATTGAACAAGATCAACAGGAGAGTTTGCTAACCCAGGCTAACACCAAGCATTTTCTCTGCCTAAACATAAAGAAGACTGTTTTGATTCAGAGGGCACTTTTTACAGGGTTGTAGCACTGAGTTCATGGAGCACTGCCTAAATATCCACCTCCACGAGCCGAGGCTGGATTAGTCCCAGAGAGCCACGTTCTGACACATGTACTTGCACATTATGAAAGCCAAGGGAGAAGGTGCGAGGGTAGGGCTAAACCAAATTTGAATTTTTCTGAGTCCTTTCATGTTGGTCACAGATCCTTTATAGTCAGAGTTGTGAAGATGCAGTCACGAACCCTGAAGGAGAACAATATAGACATACACGTGGCACTGATTCAGGAGTGGGAGCCGTTTGCTCCCCAAAGCAGCTACAATTAGCCCCGAAATGGTACCAGGGAGCAGGGTGGGGTGGGGAAAAGGAAGGAAGACTTGCAAGAAGAGAGAGGGGCCCCATAGCAACCTGTGAGCCCTCCCTGAGGAGGCTGCCTAGTCTAACCTGGGCTGGAGGGAGAGGCTCTCTCTCTGCATGGCTGTCCTGCCGCTCTCCCGCTCCAGCCTCCTCAGCCAGGAAGGGAGAAGAGCTGTGCGGCAGGGAGGCACACCTCACAAGCAGCTCCCACAGGTGGCTGCCAGCTCCGGTGGGGTGAAGCTGCTCCAGGCCGGATGGAGCAGCCAGAAGCTCTGCCACAACCCCTCGCCAGTCATCCCTCCGGCTTTGCTCGGTCTAAATTTGATGGGGCTGACTCATAGATTCATAGACTGGTCCAGGCCGGAAGGGACCTCCAAAGGTCATCTAGTCCGACCTTCCCGCAGTCAGCAAGGACACCCCCAACTAGACCAGGTTGCCCAGGGCCTCGTCGAGCTTCACCTTGAATATCTCAAGGGAAGGGGCTTCAACCACCTCCCTGGGCAACCTGTTCCAGTGCTCCACCACCCTCAGAGTAAAGAACTTGTTCCTAATATCCAATCTAAATCTCCCCTTCTCCAGCTTAAAACCATTGCCCCTTGTCCTGTCACTGCAGGCCTTTGTAAACAGACCCTCCCCAGCCTTCCTATAGGCCCCCCTCAGGGACTGGAAGGCCGCTATGAGGTCTCCCCAGAGCCTCCTCTTCTCCAGGCTGAACAACCCCAGCTCCCTCAGCCTGTCCTCGTAGCAGAGGTGCTCCAGCCCCCTGATCATTTTAGTGGCCCTCCTCTGGACCCGCTCCATCAGGTCCATGTCCTTTCTATATCGAGGGCTCCAGACCTGCACAGAGTACTCCAGGGGAGGTCTCACCAGAGCAGAGTAAAGTCCAGGTCAAGATCATCCAGGTGAGCACGGACATTAGTGCAAACTTAAAGCCCCATGGGGCATTACAGCTGCAATGGCTAAGAACCAATTTTGGTAAAGTGCGGGGCTTTCTGGAAAGCAGAAGCCAGGAAAATGACAAGTAAAGGCCCATATGATTTATCTCACTGGTCCTCCCAGTAGTCATTTAATCACATCACTATTTTCCTAACTAATAAAGGTCAAACTATAATTTTTGTTATTTTAGTTATATAGTTTCTCTCAAATGAAAGGTATTCTTATGTCAGGAAGAAGCAAAAAGGGGATTTATTTGCCCTACAGATACTGTAGCAAACTCAGTTCAGAAAGAAAATAAAAAAAGAAACCATTGTTTCCCTTTTCAAAGTATTTTTAAAAAGGGAGAAAACCATGAGCAAGAAGCCAAGATTACTAGCAGACAGAATTAAAAAAAAAAGGCAATAAGAGCCTTTATTCCCAGGAGACGCTGTAAAGGAATTTAGGAAACTCCACGCAATGCAGCTGCATTTCCTGTGACCTGCAGCATTCCGTTTGGGAACAGCAGGAAGGTCACCGCCTGGAAGAGGCTCAGTACACCCACACTGCGCACGCAGAGCGCTCAACCCAGGGCAGAGAGAGGAATAGAAAGATACTGCAACTGCAGTGGTGGAGGAGCGCTCGTCTATGGAGTAGTCCTGCAAAGGGCACCCGATCAATCTCGTACATGGTAGCAAGCTTCTCTCAGGACACCTTCGGAGCAGAGTCTGCAGCAGCGACAGGAGACAGAAAAGCGCTCTTGCAACACGCAGTTAAGAGAGCACCAACGTGCATGTGCTGTCCTCACTTCCAGCTTCAGCCAGGCCGGGTATTTGTAGCAGAAATATTACTACGATATGCCTATTGAGGATGGTGAGACACTGCCCAGGGAAGCTGTGGCTGCCCCATCCCTGGAGGGGTTCAAGGTCAGGGTGGATGGGGCTTTGAGCAACCTGGTCTGGTGGAAGATGTCCCTCCCCACGGCAGGGGAGCTGGAACTAGATGATCTTTAAGGTTCCTTCCAGCCTAAACCATTGTGGTGGTTTAGGCTGAATTGGCCAATTACGAGTGACAGATGCTCTCCCCCCACCTCTTGCTCCAAGGAAAGGAGGAGGAGGGATAAAGAGATTTACGAGTTTAGAAAAAACTAAACTACTTTAATGAAATACCAATAATAAAATAAAAATAATATAACGAAATAGGTACAATATATACAAAACCACATCAAGCTCCCAGAATGATGTCACCGGCAGGCACTGGGGAAGTCCCAGACTAGACTCTGTGACGGATGGGACCTGGATTCCAAATCCAACTTGGGGTCAAAGGCAGATGAACAAACAGGGTCCTCTTCGGACATCGGCCATTGAAGAAAGAGGCTGAGCCTTTGATCCCTCAGCTTTAATACTGAGCATGGGATGGAACACCCCGTTGGCCAGTTTTGGGTCACCTGTCCTGTCCGCTCCTCCCTGCAGGTGGGACCCCTCTATGCTTTTCTGTTTCTGACCCTCCAGATGGCCAAATAACGAAATTAGCTGACCTTGGTTGTTATAGCAATAAGTATAAGCAAGAGCCTCTCCGCCTACCATTCCTTGGAATGAGCTATAAACACAGCTCTTATCACTCTGAGAAGGAACAGTTTTCTGCACAATATGCTGTTAATTTCAGAGAGTTAGAAGAGGCATAGTAAAGAAGAAGTAAAATTATTGAACAGAAAGTTGGTTGTTTTACCTCAAACCAGGACAACCGTACTATGATTTAGGAAAGTAGTAAGTTCAGTTCACGATGAACCACGGGTGTATTAGCATGCTTCTTGCTATAAAAAGCATTTGGAAATGATACAAAGAGCTACGCACACAACACATTTTATAATGCACACACAGCCTGAGGGACATCACTTGATGTATTATTGATAGGCAGCCACTTTTGAGGCGAGACGGACTTGGAACAGCATTGCAACAGGAGGGTAGGGTACAGAGAGAAAATCACAGAACAAGAATGCTAAAGTGCTGCAGGACTTAGATAAATGGACTAATTACCAGAGTGTTTGTCTACATTGAAAAATTAACTCAAGCACTGCCCCCGACTTGACCTCCCATCTACAACTTTAATTAGAGCATGGCACTTTTAAATCGAGTTGGCGGGAGACACAGGTGAAAGTTTGATCAAGCACATTTAAGCAATACCTAAGCATGAGTGCAAGCAAGCAACACTCAGGGATGCCTAAGCCCTTCAAGTCTTCCCCGCTATTTTCCTCCTGCCATGCGCACAGGTACACCACCATCATACCCTGTGGACAAATTCAGAAAGCAACAGAACTTTTTCATATATATTAATATATATAAATATATATTATATATAAAAAAAACATTTAAGAGTTTAGTGCTATATATAAATACAGCAGAGCATTCAGACACCTTGGCGTCCTGCAAGCACAGATACTGCTATCCAGAGCAGTATCCTTCCTTCAAAGGATGCCCAAAGCTCAACTCATTCGAGAAGGGTCAGCTCAGCCAGGATATGCAGCTGGGACCACCTCTCCCCACAAGCTCTTCTCTTTGACCACTGTTATGGTTTGAGAGAACCCATAACAATCTATCGTCGTTAGACAATTATTCTATCACCCGATGACCCCTCCCCACCCAGAAAGGGGAATCGGGGAACACAAAGAAACACAAGGGTTGAAATAGAAATAGATTTAATAGACTAAGACTAAATAATTAACGATAATACTAAAGAACCAGTATTAATGCCAATACTGATATAAGATAGACAGGAATGATACTCAGCCCATTCTCTCAGCAGAAGCTGTGCACTCCCAGCAGGGACAGCAAATGGCGGACACTGGGAGCGCAATGGCTTCAGGAGGAAGGGAAGGCCTCAGGGCTCCGGCACCGGGGCAAGGAGTTCTCTGGACCCACCGCCATCAAGGGATAAAGAGCCTACACAGCAAACTTTTCTAGTTTATACTGAATGTGACGTTCATGGTATGAAATACTCCTGTTGGCCAGCCTGGGTCAAATGCCCAGGCCTTGCTCCTCCTCGTCCCTGCCCCTGGCAAGGCTCAAAAACACTGAGACCTTGATTCCCACAGAGCCTGGCTGGCTATAAAGTAAATATTTTCACAAATTCAGACACTAGAGTCTTCTAAAAGTGCAGTTTTCCCCAGCATTACGAGAAAAGTTAGTCCTGTGTCTCTCAACCCAGGACAACCACGCAACATGGGAGGGCAAGAGCATCATTCAGTATTTCAGGCACACAAGCCCTTCACCACTAGCAGGAGCCAGTATCAAGTTCAATATACACGGGCAAGACTGCTGCGGGCTTAACTAAGTTCTGAAAGACATCGGTAAGAAAAAAAGACAGAGCTGCTGGTCCCTGTGAAATAGGAAAGGGAGGTAACAGTTACGCCTGCCTACAGCAAGGAAACATTTCACTTTGAATCAGAATCCCTCCAGTTGGAATCCAACCAGAAAGCCCAAATAATAGCCCTTTCGCTCACAAAATCACTGCTGAATCTTGACTGTTCACAAGCTGTCTGGAATACAGTTTTAAACTAATTTAAAATATAATGGGGAAAAAAAAAATTTCCCTTCTCACATTACCCCAATAAGGTATTAAATCGATGCTTTCTCCACTCCTCCTTTGACTGTTTTACGTTACTCAGTTCCTCGCCTACTAAATGCTTTCTTCAAAACTGAGAAATTCTGAAGTACTGGGGTTTTATGTACATTTTTCTACTTCTTCCTTGCACATGATGCCACTGGAAACCTGTAAGTATCACACACGCACAGATACTGAGGTTTTGCTTTTACCTGGATTAAGTATCTGCATTGTTTCCTTGAATCATCCAGCTTGTGTCTTTTACAGGAAATTAAATTAACACAAAGCGTCTTTTAATAACCATAAGAGCTCTCTGACAATTCAATTTGCAAAAAGACAGACCAGCATTCTGCATTACAGTAGGCGGTTTATCAAGTGGTTTGACAGAAGATCTTGTTCAAAGCCTTGTCCAGAAACATTAACACCACCCCATACTATTCCAGCAATCCAGTCAATGAACACAGAACAATGACAAGGGAACAGCCAAGCAACCGCTCCTTCTGTTCGCAGGCTAAATTGCTTCACAGTCTTAAATTCTGGAAGTCTCTGGGTGTCAGCTAACATAACCCAACTGTTTGTGGATAGCAAACTTTCCATGAGCCAGCAATGTGCCCTTGTGGCCAAGAGGGCCAATGGGATCCTGGGCTGCATGGGGAAGAGTGTGGCCAGTAGGTGGAGGGAGGTCATTCTCCCCCTCTACTCTGCACTGGTGAGGCCACAGCTGGAATACTGTGTCCAGTTCTGGGCTCCCCAGTTCAAGAGAGACAGGGAACTACTGGAGAGAGTCCAATGAAGGGCAACTAAAATGATGAAGGGATTGGAGCATCTCCCTTACGAGGAAAGGCTCAAAGAGCTGGGGCTCTTTAGCCTGGAGAAGAGAAGGCTGAGGGGAGACCTTATCTATGTTTACAAGTACCTAAAGGGTGGGTTGCAGGAGAATGGAGCTGGACTCTTTTCAGTGGTTCCCAGTGACAGGACGAGGGGCAACAGGCACAAGCTGGAACATAGGAAGTTCCATTTAAATATGAGGAAAAACTTCTTTCCGGTGAGGGTGCCAGAGCCCTGGAACAGGCTGCCCAGGGAGGTCATGGAGTCCCCTTCTCTGGAGATTTTCAAGACCCACCTGGATGCAGTCCTGAGTGATGTGCTCTGGGCAATCCTACTTTGGCAGGGGAGTTGGACGAGATGATCTCTAGAGGTCCCTTCCAACTCTGACAATTCCCTGATTCCGTGAAAACAGACAACAGCAAAGGCATCTGCGCTTGGGCCATCACTGGGTCTCCACCCCCATTAACCTCCCTCTTTCCAGAAAAACATGGCAAGTCAGACAACGCAAAGTTGAGGTCTCACTAGAAGCAAAAGTTTCATTGCCTCTGGCAGGTATTTCATGCACTGCAAGTAACATCTTACCCACAAATGGCCCAACGGCTTAGGGCAAAAAGAGACACCAAACCCAAGGAGGCTCAGAGGAAAGGCATTGGGGTCCCATTTCTTCCTTTTAACACAGAAATACACAGACAGACCCCCCCTGTTTTGCTCCTAAATGCACACGCTGCAGGAGCTACGCGAACACAGCTGGATCTAAGGGAAATGTTGTTCCTCACCATGTGCAACAGTAAAGCCAGACCCTAATTACCGCAGGCATAGAAAAATGCTATAGCACATTTGGTAAGAAGAGGAATAACACAACATCGCAGCCAAATTCCAATTTAGCATCAGCAGTCCAGCTGGATACACTGTCCTAAACAACCGGGTAGCCGATCCTAAACTACTGCCACATGTGCTGGAGCTTCCCTACCCCCTTCAGTCCCTCCTCCCCTCTGAAAGAAGTGCTGCAATACATCAGTGTATTAAGGCAAGTCCTTACAGAAACATCATCTTGTTTCAACTACTTCTGCTTCACAGATGCCCGACAGTAAGCTTAGCCTTGCCTAAACACGGCAAACCCGACTCTGCAGACTGTTATTTTTTACGCCGTACCCCGAAGTGAACAGGGCAGCGTTAAGGCAGAGCTGAACACCAAGCATGACCTCACGTATGTTTTGACAACCGCATTTTCATACCAGCGCTGGGTTTCACCAGGAGCAAAGTGACTTTCCAGGATAGCACAGGATTGTGCATCAAACAGTTTCTCTTCATGGAAACACAACGGGGCAAGACATTTCTTGTAAGAAACTCAAACACACACCAGCCACAATTTTTGCTCATCATATCATAGATTCATAGATTGGTCCAAGCTGGAAGGGACCTCCAAAGGTCACCTAGTCCGACCTCCCCGCAGTCAGCAGGGACACCCCCAACTAGACCAGGTTGCCCAGGGCCTCGTCGAGCTTCACCTTGAATATCTCAAGGGAAGGGGCCTCAACCACCTCCCTGGGCAACCTGTTCCAGTGCTCCACCACCCTCATGGTAAAGAACTTGTTCCTCATATCCAATCTAAATCTCCCATTCTCCAGCTTAAAACCATTGCCCCTCGTCCTGTCACTGCAGGCCTTTGTAAACAGACCCTCCCCAGCCTTCCTGTAGGCCCCCCTCAGGGACTGGAAGGCCGCTATGAGGTCTCCCCGGAGCCTCCTCTTCTCCAGGCTGAACAACCCCAGCTCCCTCAGCCTGTCCTCGTAGCAGAGGTGCTCCAGCCCCCTGATCATTTTGGTGGCCCTCCTCTGGACCCGCTCCATCAGGTCCATGTGCTTTCTATATTGAGGGCTCCAGACCTGCACACAGTACTCCAGGGGAGGTCTCACCAGAGCAGAGCAAAGTGGCAGAATCACCTCTCTGGATCTGCTGGCAACACTTCTTTTGATGCAGCCCAGGATGTGACTGGCCTTCTGGGCTGCGAGTGCACATTGCCTGCTCATGTCCAGCTTCTTGTCCATCAGCACCCCCAAGTCCCTTTCCTCAGGGCTGCTTTCTAATACCTGTATTTATACTGAGGATTGTTTCGGCCCAGGTGCATAACTCTGCACTTGCTCTTGTTGAACCTCATGAGGTTTACTTGAGCCCACCTCTCCAGCCTGTCCAGGTCCCTCTGAATGACATCCTGTCCCTCTGGTGTACTGACAACACCACACAGCATGGTGTCATCCGCAAACTTGCTGATGGTGCTCTCAATCCCTCTATGTCATTGATAAAAATGTTAAACAGTACCGGTCCCAGCACGGACCCTTGAGGGACACCACTTGTCACTGCTCTCCATCTGGACTTCAAGCCATTGAGTACCACCCTCTGGGTGTGACCATCCAGCCAATTCCTTATCCAAGGAATGGTATCTCCATGGTATTTTCACTGATCAATTAATAAATTATCATTTATATCAAAGGCAAGATTTCCAGTTGGAGGTTATTTACTTTCACCTCAATCACAGCAGCTCTGGCAGGCTAACTCAAGATACAGACGATGTACAAACCAAGCAGCAAGTGCTCACATGCTGGGAACTGTTCAAACAGGAGTAATTCAATTTTTTTTGTAGTCTCACCCTGGCTAATTTGCCACAAGCTGTCTCTTTTCAGATGCGGCATGAAACACAAGAGAAAAACAAAGCTGGATTAAGCCAGTACATTTGCAATCAGTTAATCTACCGAGAGTTCAGGTCAGGTAGTTTTCTACATAAAACAAATTCATTTTTTTCAGCTTCACAGGGTTAAAGGAACAAAAATTTATTGCAGTAACCAAACATTTCTCACTGGACAAGCGTGCAGCAATTACTTAACTAATGCAAACGACTTTCAGTCAGCATGCAAGGAATGCATGGAATAATTGCAGGGCACTCTCTTCCACTGGCATTTTACAAGTACTTTTTAGGTAGCTATGGAGACGTTACAGCCTTTTTCATTTTGCTGTCATAATTAGACAGCTATTGATTTCTTTGCAAAATTCCTTAGAAGAGTGGGGAAGAAAGGAGGAGTTTTAAGTATCACAAGGTCTGAGAGCAAGAAGCTGAAGAAAACGGAAACAGATTTCAGTTGGAGACAGCAGCACAGTGGCTCCTTGCAGGAGGCAGCCTTGAACTCCAGGTCCTGCTTTGGTACTTCTGAAAGTAAGGAGATAAACATACGCCACTATACAGCATGCAGGCAACAGAGGGATAGCCTCCCAACCAGGTCCAAAAGGAAAAATGTTTCTAGCCACCACTGCCATCACCCTGAACAAAAGGAGGCACTCTCTGACCAAGTGCCTGCTGCAGTTTTGCTCTGTCACAAAGCTCTCTGGAGACGTGGTGGGGCTCTATCCTTGCAATCATTCCGCTGGGCTGCGAGATGTGCCCTGTCCCTCCAAGCAGTTTAATGTGGAAGCCTCATCCCACACAGGCCTTGCAGGTAACCAGTGGTTCCTCTCCACCTTCCCTAGGCATTACAGCCGTGCAACAGATGACTGTTTGAGCAATCCTGCATTTCACTCTCCTTCTGACAGCAGCTCAAGAGCTTGCCATAAGCTGAGCAAATGCTGGTCCTCGGTGGCCCATTCCACTCACGATGTCCAAAACGATCCTGAGAGAAACGCCATTCACCATATTGACACCTCCGTGATCAAACGCTTCTGCAGATGCAGACTTAAGACCGCACATCAGGACAAACAAGTATGAAACCTGAGATATCAACCTGGAAAACACTGTGTCCCGCTGATAAGGATGTGCAAATAATTATGTATTTAGGTCCCATTCAGAAATTCCCCCAGTAATGAGAACAACAGATCAGGCTCGTAACAGATTTTTCCCTTTGGACAAAACAGAAATGAAAGCATGTTTGATCAAAGTATTTTTCTTAAATTCACCTTAGACCCAGTCACAACAATGGAGCCAGAACCTGCAGAATTATCTCTACCACCAAGCTGCAGGAAGTTTACCAGCACCACCCTGAAAACAAACGTCAGTCTTTTCATCTCCACGTTGCATTTAAAGCCTCACTGCTGTTCACCGAAAGGACGCTCTCAAGCAACATCACAGAGGGAGAGCAACCAAGACACTGCTGCTGCCAAAGCACCTACGACCTGTACTGCTCCTTTCACGTAACGCCCATCCATCTATGCAACCGCATCATCAATACTGCTTTGTTAATTCGTGTGATGGCTTGAAAGGAGGGGAGGATTAATCATCCTTTAAGCTCCCCAAGAAGCTGGGTGAGGAGTGTCATTACCGCCCTTGGGGCATATAGAATCACAGAATCATAGAATCGTCCAGGTTGGAAGAGACCCTTGGGATCATCAAGTCCAACCATCTACCCTACTCTACAAAGTTCTCCCCTACACCATATCCCACAACACCACATCTAAACGGCTCTTAAACACATCCAGGGATGGTGACTCAACCACCTCCCTGGGCAGCCTATTCCAATGCCCGACCACTCTTTCTGTGAAAAATTCTTTCCTAATGTTCAGTCTAAACCTACCCTGTTGCAGCTTGAAGCCATTCCCTCCCGTTCTGTCATTAGTTACCTGTGAGAAGAGACCAGCACCAACCTCCCTACAGTGTCCTTTCAAGTAGTTGTAGAGAGTGATGAGGTCTCCCCTCAGCCTCCTCTTCCTCATACTAAACAGTCCCAGCTCCCTCAATCGCTCTTCATAAGATTTATTCTCCAGGCCCTTCACCAGCTTCGTTGCCCTCCTCTGCACTCGCTCCAGCACCTCGATGTCTCTCTTGGATTGAGGTGCCCAAAACTGGACACAATACTCCAGGTGTGGCCTCACCAGTGCTGAGTACAGGGGCACAATCACCTCCCTACTTCTGCTGGTCACGCTGTTTCTAATACAAGCCAGGATGCCGTTGGCTTTCTTGGCCACCTGGGCACACTGCCGGCTCATATTCAGCCGCTTGTCAATTAGAACCCCCAGGTCTCTTTCTTCCAGGCAGCTTTCCAGCCACATTTCCCCAAGCCTGTAGCGCTGCTTGGGGTTATTGTGGCCCAAGTGCAGAACCTGGCACTTGCCCTTGTTGAAACTCATGCCATTGATTTTGGCCCAATGATCCAATCTATCTAGGTCTCTCTGTAGAGCTTCCCTATCCTCCTGGGAATCAACACTCCTGATTAACTTGGTGTCATCTGCAAACCTGCTGATGATACACCCTATGTCCTTGTTGAGATCATCAATAAAGACGTTAAACAGAAATGGTCCCAACATGGGTCCCAATATGGGTGCCACGAGCAACTGTGGGTGGAAGCACTTGGTCTAGACAGCACACAGACACTTTCACCTCTCTCAGCGATGGTCAGACCAGCCTGCTTTCCCACTGCCCTGGTCACGGCTTTGCCATATACTTCTGCAACTGGCGCTACTAGCTGGTGGCCAGCAAGCCACCTAACCCTGCTGCCTGCCAACGCAGGGCTACACCAGAAGTGGGGCAAGCCAGCTAGAGGGGAAACACCAGGGTGGCCCCAGGACTCATCCCATCCCACAGCTGGCCACTCCCAGATGTTTCTGCCACCCCAACATGGCCAGCAGCATCCCAGTTTCACAGCAGTACCACAAATGCACATCCCACCAGGCATCAGAGGCATACCACGCAACTGCAGCATCCCAGCGCCATGGGGCACACCCCAGCTTTGGCCACTCCTGCCACATGGCTGCATGCCTTCCCCCTGGGGTGCTGGGGTAGGATGGGGGCACATCCACACCCCCAGCCCAGCAGCAGTCCTCCCACTCACTCAGAGTACAGAGCCACACTGCACACATCTCCATGATGTCCTTCACCGAAATGAGCTCCAGCCTTCCCAAGCAAGGGTGCCACGAAGAGACACACATGGCTCCACGGTGTCCAAATTCCTGGCACATCCTGAGGAAGCCCCTGAAAACACATTTCTGTGCTAGTACCTGAAGAGGTTGCAGTGGTCCTGCCCAGCACTACACAGGAGGTCCAACACCAGCTCCAAGATGAGTCAGGAAACCTCCCACAGGCTACTTCTGGTTAGGATCTGTTAATTACATGATTGACATCCAAGGGAAGTTATAGACCAAGGTAAGCCACTATATGCTCTTTTTGGAGGAGGGAAAAAAACTCCACCCAAACCAAAAAACAAACAGAACACATAAAATACAGAAAAAAAATCCCAGCCTAAGACAAAAAATACTTCTTTATTGAAGTAAGAAAAACCTTTGGCTCTAAGATTCTTAGAGCCAAATTAAGCTTAGCCAATAAACATAAATATGCATTTCTGAACCTTCCCCTGATGCTTCCTTTACAAATATAACAAATTAAAAGTGCTGTCACAAGTTAAATGAGCTTCAGTTAAGTGGAGAAAAAAAAAAGCTGATGGCTCTAAGATCCAACTGACAAGCCTTTTCAGGTCTGCTCTGACCTGAAATCTGCACAACCAACTTCCCAGAGATTTAAATTAAGAGTAAAGAAAAAGTCTCCTTTGCTTAATCCTGTTTTGGAAGCAGGACAGAGGACACTACAACAAAGCTAGCACCCGGACCCACCAGGAGGCATCTAGCTACCATATGCCTTTCCTGGAGACTGGTTGCTCAACACACTCACCTCTTCTTGAAAATGACCTTTGCTCCACTGTGCGTACAGCTGTGGGCAGGAATTTGGAACACTCTGTGTGCCTTTGGCTGCTCCAACATGTCCTTATACCTTTCCCTCTATGTAAGCCACTAACCCACTGAAATTGTCTATAATACACACCCTGTTCCAGGAGAACAGCCATTTGCATTCAGATCTTGAGAGAAGCCACCAAGGACGACTACTTCAGCCTCCAGCTGCAACGTGGAGGTCCACTTTTGCAGCACAGAGGGGTCCCCAGGAGGTGGGTTACAATTTACCAGCTACGCTGTGGATTTTCAGTGTACCAGCATTTTGGGGAACATGAAATTTTTGTCTGATTCAAGGAGCTCGATGTTTCATCCCTCCCCTCCCATTTAACAGAAGTCCATCAGAGGTGCTTCCAGTGCAGGAGAGAGACCAAATGGGCCTCAGCTGAGCCGCACAGGGAACACAGCCATCAGGCCATGACCTCCCACTATCAAGTGTGTTTTCCAGCTTGGACATTTGGCTAGAGAAACCAGTGGAGGTCACAGCACCAGGAAGGTTCCCTGGTCCCACACACCCACAGCCTCATCCATGCTGCAGCCTTTGCCTCCACTTGTACCCCTGCACACAGCAGCTCTCGGAGGCAGCACGCTCCCCACCGGGCTCCCTCCCAACGTTACTCTGAGATGGACAAAGATGAAGCCACACTACATTTCAACACAAAATTGTAAACCTAAGCCAGGGTGGTAGAGCGGACACTTCAAATCCACAAGAAAAGCTCCCAAAATAAGGCAAAACAACATAATCACACAGCTGACATCTCTGAATACCCATTCACACTCAAGCTGAGGAGATCCCTATACGCTCCCTCTCCTTCCAATACCTTGTCTCCACAGGACTTTATCCATGACTAGGCTATCTGATCCAATTCAAAGGGAAAAGAGATTCTGGTAGTCTCCGTATGGCAAGAGTGATTTTTCAAACCCGCGCCAGCTGTTCCCTTGCTAAGCCGTACAGAACCCAAGACCACAAGTGCTACAACCGTGTGGGATAATGACTATTTTCAGAAACACAGAAATAGCTCAGTGCTTTTTTACAATGAAGATGCTTTTTCTCACCTGCTCTTCAAGGCAGATGTTAATTATCAGCATTACACTCTGCAGAACCTTAATTTGATCCTACAGACACCTTCACATGCCAATCTCATGACATCCAAAAACATGGAGACCAGCCTCCAGTGGGCCAGCATGTTCTTCTTCCCACCCCTTACACTCCCTATAATGCGGGCTACTCTAAATTGCTGATCTCCTTCAACAGTGCTTAGACCTTTCCTGTGTTTTGCAAAGGCCGTGCTTCTGTCTAAACTTCATACATGGCTACAGCTAGTGAGTACGCATACATGAGACAGAAAATATCAAGTCAAGACTTCAGTAGAACACCTACCTAGACTTTCTGGGTCCTTTGAATGGACTTGAAGTTCCCTGAACTCCGAAGGTAATCAGAAATTGGTGGAATCAGGCTCTGACCTCCCTGAGAGAAAAAACAGAAAAGACATCAAAAAAGCCCAGAGCTGAAGGAGACCTGGTAGCCTTCCCCTGCCTACCGAAGGCAGTGGACTAAAGAACTGCGAACGGAGGCAAGTCCGTGCTAGGGGTGGCAAGCGAACCCCCTCTCTGCCCACCTCCCCTAACCAGGTGACTCTGTACAATATGTATGAGGCTCTCAAGGAGGTAGGACAGCCCACGGATGATATGGAAGGTGGTTCTGAATACACCAGAAGAGTTGCCAGGACCAGCAAGGCCTACCCCCCATTTAAAAACCACCTCCACAAGGAAGAAGAGGGGAAGAGAGGGCCCAATATGCCGGGCAGACCCTCTTCTTAGGGAAGCCTGCTGCCTCCCTGGGGCCCAGGCCAGGGACATCACTAGGAGACTCCCCAGCCTGATTCGGCCCTCAGACTACTACCCACTGTTGCTTTCCACAAAGGCTGTGATGAGGTGGCAACACCTAGCCCAAGAGTAATCAAAAGAGACTTCAGGACATTGGGATGGCTAATAAGGTTCTCCCGGTTACAGGCAGGGGCTCTGAAGGAAACAGACGTGTACGGTCTGTGATACATGACTCCGTGGCTGGTGTCACCGCCACAATTTCGGGTTTTTCGACAACGGGATGGCCTACACAGCACCAGGCTTGCTGGCACCAGATGGGCTTCATCTTTCTGAAAGGGGGAAGAGGGTGTTACCTCACGAGCTAGCGGGGCTCATTGACCAAGCTTTAAACTAAGCTTGCTGGGGGAGGGAGATAATATCCAGCTAGCCCTTGACAAGCTGAGGGATGATGCTCCAACATCTGCACAGGCCCTCAACCTGTTGCTCTGAGATGTGCTGGGTACACTGCAGCACACTGGAAGTCTTATGGGGATGAGCCAGGGAGTCCTGAGGCAACAGGAACCGGGGAGTCACAGACAGAACACCTCAAAGGAAGGCCACCTGAAAAGCAGCACAAAGGAAATGGAGCCATTCCATCCAGTAAGTCAGCCCCACTGGGCGCCCAGCTGAAGTGCCTTCACACAAACGCACATAATATGGGGAACAAGCAAGAGGAGTCAAGAGACATGTGCGCACCTCCAGGGCTACGATCTCACTGGCACCACAGAGACATGGTGGGACGGCTCTTATGACTGGAGTGTTGGAATGGAGGGATACAGACTCTTCAGGAAGGACAGGCTGGGCAGACAGGGAGGGGATGTTGCCCTCTACCTCAACAACCAGCTGGAGTGCGTGGAGCTCCACCTGGGAATGGATGAAGACCCAACAGAGAGCTTATGGGTCAGGATTAAAGGGAACACAGGGGCAGCCGATGTTACAGTAGGGGTCTGCTACAGACCACCTGACCAGGGCGACAGGGAGGATGAGGCCCTCTATAGACAGATAGGAGCAGCATCTCATTCACAGTCCCTGGTCCTGGGACTTCAACCACCCCAATATCTGTTGGAGGGACAACACAGCAGGGCACAAAAAATCCAGGAAGTTCTTGGAATGTGTTGATGACAACTTTCTTCTTCAAACGGTAGAGGAGCCAACAGGGAGAGGTGCTATCCTGGACCTCATCCTTACCAACAAGGAGGGGCTGGTGGGGAACATTAAGCTCAAGGGTAGCCTTGGCTGCAGTGATCACGAGATGGTAGAATTCAAGATCCTTAGAGCAGCAAGGAGGGTACGCACCACGCTCGCTACCCTGGACATCAGGGGAGCAGACTTTGGACTCTTGAGATACCTGCTTGGCAGGGTAACATGGGAAAAAGTCCCGGAGGGGAGAGGGGCCCAAGAAAGCTGGTTAGTATTCAAGGATCACCTCCTCCAAGATCAGGAGCAGTGCATCCCAAAAAAAGAAGTCATCAGGCAACAAAGCCAGGAGGCCTGCATGGATAAATAAGCTGCTCCTGGATAAGCTCAAAGACAAAAACGAGGCCTACAGAGGGTGGAAGCAAGGATGGGTAGACTGGGTCGAATATAGAGAAAGTGTCCAAGTGGCCAGGAACCAGATTAGGCAGGCTAAAGCCCAGATAGAATTAAATCTGGCCAGGGACATCAAGGATAACAAGAAAAACTTTTATAGGTGTGTCAGGGATGAAGGCAAGACTAGGGAACATGTGGGCCCTCTCCGGAAGGAAAGAGGAGACCTGGTCACCCAGGATATGGAAAAGGCTGAGTTACTGGATGACTTTTTCGCCTCAGTCTATACTGGCAAGTGCTGTAACCACACTGCCCAAGTCGCAGAAGGCAGAAACACAGGCTATGAGAATGAAGAACCGCCCACTGTAGGAGCGGATCAGGTTCAAGACGATCTAAGGAACCTGAAGGTGCATAAGTCCATAGGACCTCATGAAATCCATCCACAGGTCCTGAGGGAGCTGGCAGGTGAAAATTGCCAAGTCACTTTCCATTATATTCGAAGAGTCATGGCAGTCTGGTGAAGTTCCTGCTGACTGGAAAAGGGGAAACATAACCCCCATTTTCAAAAAGGGACAAAAAGGAAGACCCCGGGAACTCTCACCTCTGTGCCTGGCAAGATCATGGAGCAGATCCTCCTGGAGCCTCTGCTAAGGCACACAGAAAACAAGGAGGTGACTGGTGACAGCCAGCATGGCTTCACCAAGGGCAAATCGTGTCTGACAAATTTGGTGGCCTTTTATGATATTGCCACAGCATTGGTAGACAAGGGCAGAGCAACAGACGTCATCTACCTGAACTTATGCAAAGCATTTGACACTGTCCTGCACAACATCCTGGTCTCAAAATTGGAAAGACATGGATTCGATGGAAGGAGCACTCGGTGGATAAGGAACTGGCTGGATGGCCGCACTCAAAGGGTTGCGGTCAACGGCTCAATGTCCAAGTGGAAGCCAGTGATGAGTGGTGTTCCTCAGGGGTCAGTACTGGGACCAGTGCTGTTCAACACCTTTGTCGGAGACATGGACAGTGGGGCAGAGTGCACCCTCAGCTAGTTTGCCGACGACACCAAGCTCGGTGGCATGGTTGACATGCTGGAGGGAAGGGATGCCATCCAGAGGGACCTGGACAGGCTGGAGAGATGGGCTCGTGCAAACCTCATGAAGTTCAACCAGGCCAAGTGCAAGGTCCTGCACCTGGGACATGACAATCCCAGGCACAAATACAGGTTGGGCAGAGAATGGCCAAAGAGCAGCCCTGAGGAGAAGGACATGGGAGTGCTTGTGGATGAGAAGCTTGACATGAGTGGGCAATGTGCACTGGCAGCCCAGAAAGCCAACCCTATCCTGGGCTGCATCAAGAGAAGTGTGGCCAGCAGGTCACGGGAGGTGATTCTATCCCTCTACTCTGCGCTCGTGAGACCCCACCTGGAATACTGTGTCCAGCTCTGTAGTCCTCAACACAGGAAGGACATGGACCTGTTGGAACAGGTCCAGGGGAGGGCCACGAAGATGATCAGAGGGCTGAAGCACCTCCCCTATGGAGGCAGGCTGAGAGAGCTGGGGTTGTTCAGCCTGGAGAAGAGAAGGCTCCGGGGTGACCTTGCAGTATTGGAAGGGGGTCTACAGAAGAGATGAGGAGGGACTCTTGATCAGGGAATGTAGCAATAGGACGAGGGGTAAGGGTTTTAAACTGAAAGAGGGAAGATTTAGATTAGATATTAGAAAGAAATTCTTTAGTGTGAGAGTGGTGAGGCACTGGAACAGGTTGCCCAGGGAAGATGTGGATGCCCCATCCCTGGAAGTGTTCAAGGCCAGGCTGGATGGGGCTTTGAGCAACCTGCTCTAGTGGAGGTGTCCCTGCCCATGGCAGGGGGGTTGGAACTCGATGATCTTTAAGGACCCTTCCAACTCTGACCCTTCTGTGATTCTATGAAATTCAATTTTGCTCAGATTAAACCCATGCCATGGAAGGACACTCAGGAGCACAGAACAGACAGCCCAAGCACATTCAGCAAACCCAGCACATCCTCAAAGCATCTCATGTACTGCAAGGACCTCAGATGAAGCTCTGTGCATGCGGTAACCACTCCACCTGCAGTGTCCCTGGGACAGCAGGTAACCCAGCAGCGAACCACAGGCCACAAAAATTACCGTGAACAGCACACAGCCCGTGAGCCATTAAGTGCAAGTGGGATTGTAAACTTTAACCGCACTTTTACTGCTGCGGACAGAGAAACCAGCTCCGATATTTTTGCCAAATTCCGCGTTAAGGGGCAAAGGCCAACAAACCAGCCTTCACGTCACTCACTGAACCACTCTTCTTTACAGCAAGGAAAGACATCGTTATTGTAAAGGACCTTCCTTCCGAATTTTAGAACTTAAGTCTGAAATCCTCGGGGCTCGCGCTGCGTTAGGCTGAAGCCGTCAGCTCGTGAACACCCAAATCACAGAGCTGGGAGAGAACCAGGCTCCCGTCACCATGCCCACTGACGGAGCGCACGGACCGCTGCGTGTACGGCTGCCACAGCATCGACGGAAGGCATAGCCCCTCCTCACCTGCAAAACCAGGTGCCGGTTTGGTGAACGCGGGTGCATTCTTGCTTCCGTCTTTCATAAAAGAGCACTACCGGGGACAGATTTAAAAAATGAGAAGGTCTGGGGGTTGTTTGTTTGGCAGTTTGCTTGTTTTTACAAGTATTAAAGCTATTTTTCTGTTACCAACTAAAAATTGCATACCTTGTACCTCCCTTCACAACCACTGCAGTGTCCGTGAACTATTTGGGGTTATATTCTACATTCATATTTAAAATATACACTATACTTTTTTCCATAGATTTTTATTTCAAAATTGATCAGTCTGAAAAGAGGCACGGAAGACCAAATTGGCGTTTCCTCTTATTTTGACGCTGTTACAGAGTAAGAAAATAAAGTTGTTCTCCCAGATCTGTCAGATTTGGAGCCACAAGAACTCTTTGATTTAAAATGTGCTGATTCACACTAGTGGTTATCAGATTTTTCTGATCTGAGACATAACTAGACAGCTGTCTTTGACAGATGCTGCAACAGCCGGCTCAAGTCTCAGCCTTAAGTTTTCCACTAATATTTAGGAAAAAGTCTATACTGAAAGATGCAAGCACAAATCAACTTTTGGATCAGCGCACTTGATCTTGGAGCCTTTTGTTCACAGGTGGCGTTCAATGGGATTTTATTCATGCAAGAGTTACAACACTGTGCCTACTGGAAGTGTGATTACCATCAAGATGTATGCAAATAGCTGCTTAAAGCCACACTTTTCGTTATTTTTATCTTACCTCAAACACCAGGAGCCAGACGCTGCTTAAATGGCCTCTGGTCCTGGTTCTTTGACACAACCCGCACTGTTTAATGATGCAGAGAGGCAGATGATCAGAGGGCTGGAGCACCTCCCCTATGAAGACAGGCTGAGAGAGCTGGGGTTGTTCAGCCTGGAGAAGAGAAGGCTCCGGGGAGACCTCAGAGCAGCCTTCCAATATCTGAAGGGGGCCTACAGGAGAGCCGGAGAGGGACTCTTTGTCAGGAAGTGTAGTGACAGGAGAAGGGGTGATGGTTTCAAATTGGATGAGGGGAGATTTAGATTAGATATTAGGAGGAAATTCTTTCCTGTGAGGGTGGTGAGGCACTGGAACAGGTTGCCCAGGGAAGCTGTGGATGCCCCATCCCTGGAAGTGTTCAAGGCCAGGCTGGATGGGGCTTTGAGCAACCTGGTCCGGTGGGAGGTGTCCCTGCCCATGGCAGGGGGGTTGGAACTCGATGATCTTTAAGGTCCCTTCCAACTCTAACCATTCTATGATTCTATGAAAGGAAAGTGAGCATCCTCACCTTTACACAAACTGGGACACAGGTTTCCAGCCCAGTGCTGGACAGGAGATATCTAATCTCCCTGCCTAAGTATTCTCATGCAATAGGAGGAAACCAGACTTTTGCATCTCCCAGAAAGAGAAGAACGATTCTGGTCTTCACCAGGGGCCACTCCTCATGGTCTCAAGATGACATGCAGGAGAAGATCAAACATGCAATGCATGAGGGTGAGATTTAACAGCATTCCCCCCAGACAGCACCTCTAATGAAGAGCGCTCTGATAGCCCAGAGGGGCCAAGCACCCAACAGCAAGAGAGCACAGGACTCCCACCCAGGGGATATGTCAGCTTTGTGAGGCCGTATCACACAGCCTAAGCCCTTTCCAAATTCTTCACCTGTCTGCCCCACTAAAGATGAAGATGTCCCAGGCAGGGGCAAGGAGAACAAAGGCTATAGCTATGACTAGCTGCAAGACCTGTATCTAAATATATTTCCACTGAGAAAAGAAATCAGCTCCTTGCATAATTGGTTTATCTTGGCCTTATGACAGAAACAGAAGCGCAGCCGTTGGAAAAAGGATAAAGCTTTAACCCACCACATTTTCCTCATGTACAGCAGAAGTCACAGAGGAACAAAGTGCTCTGGAACCTAAAGAATATCAGGAAATCATATATGCCCATAGCAAGGGCAATGCACATCATGGGCAAGCAACTGTGAATCCAGTGTGATGACTAAATTATTAACAAAAAATTCCAACCTTTCAGCAGACATAAAGTACTATGTTGGCAGCAAACACCACTAGAAAAATAACAGACAGCCACTGTCCTCAGCCTGAGCTGAATCAACACAGAAGTCAATTTTTGAGAGAGATGGAAAAAAAACGGAGGGAAAAAATGGATGCATCATTCCCTGCGTCTCGAGGCCCAGCTGAGCTCTCTCACTAGGAGGCCACCAAGAACACGGAGAGATCCAAAGCAAAGTGCCTACCAGAAACTCACTGAGACAGACGCTACAACTTCGCGTAATCATCTGCTAAAGTTGCCTGAAGTAGGAGGCACGCAACAACTGCAGGTAATAATCCCACCACATGAAAAACACTGTCCTCCAAAAGAAAGGCCGGGCTTTAATTCTGGACTGGATGCCGACTTTTCCAAACATTGGGCAGGAGATGTAATCTCTTCGGAACAGCACAGAGCCTTTCCTAATGTCACGCAGAGATAAATGCTTACAAACCTGCCATCTTCAAAGACCTACTTGAACAGTTTCATCGGTTTCTGAAGCTGTCACGAAACAGCCACCCTTTCTCCACTCGCGGATCACCAGTTTAGCAGTCAGCTTTTCAGCAACAACAGTCACCGTCCCACCAAGACACAAGGAAGGCTGCTGCCGTAGTCGTCCCACTCAAGCCAAAAAAAAGTCAGCACGAACTCAAAAGACTGACAAAGGAAGAGCCTCAGGCACGGTACGTCTGCCGAGGAGACGCTGCAACATACCAGTTAGTCTCTGGGCACACCAATTTACAGTAGGGCAAGACAGGGTGGGAATTTATACTAGATGCTAAATAAATACTAAATAAATGTCTGGGTATAAACACCAACAGCAAACACAAGGCAAGGCAGCCCAGTTTACCTCTCCTGGACTGGATCCTAGAGCAAAGTCGTTAATGGGATGACTAATGGGATCTCACAATTACAAATTGGGGGGGGTGTGTGTGTGTACTATTCAGCCTAAGTACAGGAAGGTAATAAGTGGTTTTATTTGTTGATGTATTAAGTGTTTTTATGTATTCTTAATACACAGCTGAATGCACACAAGAAAGTGAATGAAAAAGAATGAACACAACAAAAGCCATCTGAAAACCTTTCAATAAACCTGTTCCTTGCATTTATAAATTTACAGATGTGGCTTGGCCAGACAGAAATAGGTCAGATCAAAATTGCGCAGCTTTTAAGAAGCAACACAACTTGAGTTCTGCTTTGAAGCCTGAAAATAGCAGAGGTAAGTATGAGAAGCGGCTGCCCCAGGTATACCAACCTCACTCGCGTATCGCCATTCGCAGGCCACGGCAGAAGGTACCAGCACCTTCCTCAGGAAGGGCACGCAAATTCAGCAGCGGGACGGGGGCTTTATTGACCACCTGTAACACCACAAGAATTTCCAGGACGCTCCATTACCTCCCTAAATCCTGCCTAATACTTGGACTCTACTTTCTCTGTTGAAAACTGCTGCAAACCACTGGAGTCCTCGGTCACAGACGTTTGTTTGTTTGGTTTGGTTTTTTTTTTGGGGTTCCTCTTGTCCCACCTCCGGGGTCGGGGATACATTTTTTTGGACCATCTGCACCAGATTTGCAATCCGGCCACCCCTCCGCGCTCCCCCCACCTTCACAGAAAAAACATAAGGCAAAGCACAACAAAGGAAATCAGTCTGTTATTCAAACGAGTTTACAGCAACACCACCTCCTCCCGAGTAAGCCAAAGGCATATTTTGATGCAATCATACCACTGTCAAGAAAGTGACTAAACCTTCTTTGGTTTTAAACCTCTCCAGGAGAAGGATTTGCACTTCATTGAAACTACTCCTTGAAGCGGTGAAAGACAGAAACATCACAGAAATCCCATTTGGATGGATTCTAGAGACACAAAACCTCCTGAAGGACACTGCACTGTGCACTTCATAACACGCAGCACTGCCTGTCCTCCGGCCACCCAGACTTGACCAGTGAGCAGGGACCAGACTTCGTCCTCCTCATCACCAGGGAGCAATGGAACCAGACAGGCTGGCAGCACCACCTGGGAACCTCAGTCTCCTGGGAACGGCTGTAATTCCAGGAACGTTAACAATTATCCTCACGTTGGCGTGGGTCACAAGCAACAGCATACCTTACATTTTGGTCAGGACCCCGTTCCCTCCTGCAACCTGCAATGCGTTTTACACTGCACAGGCAGCGCAACCCAAAACAGAAACAGGACTTGCATCTAAATAGGGGGAAAAAAAGAAAGAAAAGAAAAAAAAAAAAACCAAAAATTACATTCACCACAGCTTTCTGCCCCATGTGGCATCCCTGATTTCAAGGCATTCCATCCTGCATTTCAGGGACAAGCAGAAAAGCACCTCACCGTTTTTTTCCAGAGCACGGTTCCGCTGCAGACAGATGTGCACAGGACACATCAACTTCAATATTTTTCAGCAGAACTCTTAAACGCAGAACTGATCCAGAAAATGGATGAAAACCCAGGGCAAAGCCAAACCAAAGCTGAGGAAGAGCTTGAACCTGGACCTGTGCGTTTGGACTCAGGCTCTCGCCTTTATTTCACTTAAAACGGGTGACAGTGACTGCTGAATACCTAACAGCACCTCGTCCAAAGGCGGCAGGAGCAACGCTGCTGAAGAGGGAACCTGCTCCTAAGGGCTCCACTCCACAGCCAGGCAGACGGAGTTTCCCTCCCACTGCCTTCGGGGAGGAGAGAAACACCAACTTCATACTCCCAGCACAGGAACGCTGACCTGAACTTATGAACAATGCAGCACACCACTGACAGTCATTCTCCCCGGCAAACCAAACAACTCTGCTTCCAGGAGCTGGTCTACCTGAAGCAGCTTTTCAAGAAACCATCCTAAATCCTACTGTCAAAACGCCCCTGGGACGGCTACGAAGCCAAACTAGGGAGCACTTTGGCTCCTAATTTCTTACTGATGTGAAGTTAAGAGGCCAAAATCCCCGCTGCATTTGGAACTGAGAATGTAAGGAGATTTCAGGTTTCCTAGTTTCCAGGCTGCCTCTCAAACTGCCCTGCCATGCTGCCTCGCTGGTTTCACTGAAACCCGTTCTCATGGTTTTTATTACAATTACAAGTCCGTTTTGCCCTTCACAAATGTAAATCCTCAAGCCACAGCTGCTATCTTTAACAGAACCCATAAATCCGGAGCTGGCACATCAAAACATCTTCCCCTCGGATACTCAATCACGTAAGCACGGAGAATATTCTCACTCTGTGACCCATTTTTTGCTGTTTACTTTTTGGAACGCAGAGGCACTCATATTGCTTAATCGTGCTGCCGGTGCAGTACACGCCGGAGCTTACACGCGGTGCAGTACACGCCGGAGCTTACACGCGGTGCTGCCGGCCAGTACCTGCACTTGGGCCAAAAAGAAGGAGCGCCAGCAGAGTCTATGAAGGCTCAGGCCCCGCCAAGCCCGAGCCCTAAACACTTCATCCGTGTTTTCGCACGAGGGAGAGCACGCACACGCTGTTATACAAAACGTTTACCAAACCTTACTTTCCACCCCACAGAAATAACTACATAGGTATAAAGCACCTTTTTAACGGCTCCCCCAGCCAGGGCGTGGAGCCAGCACAGCTAGTTTGCTTTTTTAGAAGTCACAGACCTAAAAGAAAACAAACTTAGAAGAAATAATTACAGGATGTGAGAACCCCAGGCCGTAAACCAAAACACGTTTGTTAGTACAAGATTAAAACTCCCATCCGAGGTTTCGTAGTACCTATGGCTGAAGCGCCTCGTTAAAGCCTAAAAAGACTAAACCCTTACCCAACCCTCCCCGAAATTTCCCCAAAAAGCTGTGCCAACTCCAGCATTTAAACGAGTTCCAGGAGGCCAGGAGCTAATTACCCACCCCCCCTGCGGAATCGCTCTCCTTCCGCCTTCCAGCTAGGATGCGGCCAGCGCCGGAGGGGAACGCTCCAACGTGGCCCGAGGACAGAGGGGAAGGCTCGGTTCTGGCAGGAGGAAGGGGTCGCACGCCTGGTCGCACCCCGCGATCTGCCCCCGTTCCCCGCAGGCTGTTTCGGCGCCGGGGGGGGGAGACACGCGGCGGGTGGCGGCGACGGGCTGACGGCGGGCCCCCGGCCCCACGCGTGGGGCGCCCGGCCCGCCGTTCCCCGTGGGGAAACCCGCCGACCCCGACGGGGCAGACGGCCCGGGCCCGCGTCGGCGGGAAGGAGGAGGAGGCCGCCCCACCGCGGCCCGCACAGCGCGGCGGGAGGCGTCGGGGCGCGCCGCCGCCACCGGGAAGGGCAGGGCAGGGCAGGGCTGGGGCTCAGCCCGCCTGGGACACAAAGTTACCACAGTCGGGCTCGGTTCGGTTTCAGACAGCGGGACCGGGCCCCGGGAGCTCCCCTTACCTGCGCCCAAACCCCGGCGGGCCCTCCTGGGGCGGCCGCGCCTCCGCCGTCTCCGGGAAGCCGCCGTCCGGTAGGCGCCGCCTCTGCCGCCCACCCCGTCCCGTCCCGTCCGACCCCGCCCGCGCCCCGCCCCGGACCGCCCGCGCCTCCGTCTCGCACACGGCGGCCGGGACCTAGCGGGGCCGCACGGCGCCGGGCCGGGCCGCGCCGGGCGCTCGCCTGGCTCCCCGCCCTGGGGCCGGGCCTCCCCGACGGGGCGGGCGGCAGCGGCGGGCCGGGCCGGGCCGGCGCCCTGATTGGGCCCGACGGCAGTCACTCGGCGGGCGAAGGGCGGGGCGGGCTCGGCGCCGGGGCTGGGGCCGGGGCCTCCCCCCGGCCGCCGTCCTCGGCCCTGCCCGCGGCGGGGCGGCCGGGCTGCCGCGCCCGACGGGAGCCTACGGAGGCGTCTGCCGCCGCGGCGTGCGGGGTGAAGGGCAGGGCAGGGCCGGGCCGGCATCCAGCCGGCGGGGATCCCCGGCGTTGCGTGGGATCGGGTCGGCCGCGGGCTCCCGCGTTCCTTACGGGGGAACAGCCGGCGGTGCCCCGGCGGGCTTCCCGCCCCGCGGCGCTCTCTGCCCGCTCTTTGCGCCGCAGGATCCCAAAATGGCGCTTTGGGAAGGGATGGAGGGCTGGGCGCAGCTCCCCGGGAAGCAAGCGAGAAGGAGACATCCCACCGACCGCCGGTCACCGCGGCGGGTGGGGATGGGTGCCCTCCGTTGCAGGAGCCTCTTGCAAAACGGTTGGCAGTGGCCTGAGATACCGCTACTTCAGGAGGGGAGCTAGGCGACTAGGGGGGCAGGGGGGCTCGGCTTGGTGAGGGGGTCCAGCCAGCCAACTCTTAATTTTGTTCTGAATTGATCCAAAACTTTATTTCAGAGCTCTTCCTCCCGTCCCCTCTCCAAAGGCTAGGTTAGACAAAACTCTTGATGTAATGCTTTTGGGGAATTAAAATTGGGGAATTCCCCCCACTGTAAGTGGGGGAAATGATTTGGTTGTACTTCAGTTCTGAACATGACTCTTAAAAAAGTGGAAGTTTTCCATTTAAAAGGTACGATGAAAGTAAGCATTTCAAATTTTCAACAAAAATCGGGTTGGAACTTGATGATCTTTAAGGTCCCTTCCAACTCTACCCATTCTATGATTCTATGAAAAATAGGAAAGTACCGTTTGCTGTTAAAGTACAGTCAGCAAAGAGGGCAAGTCGATTCCAAACACGTTTTTTCTGGCAAGCGAGTGGCCTGTGGCGTTGGCCGTACAGCTGTAGCGTGTCTCAGGCTAAACAGGGGCACTGAGGTTTAGGCTGCAAGGAAAGAAATGCCCGTTTTCCTTTGGTATCTTCTATTTCTAGTACTTCTGTTTCAAAACTTTGGTGGCTAACTATGGGTTTTGATGCTGTAGCATCGGTTTCTACAATTGGGTCTTTTTGCCTGTTTTCTCTAAGCCTCACTGAATCTCCAGGAAATGTTACCAGACTGCTGTCAGCCGATGGGTCAGTGCTTCCAGCAGGATGTGTTGCAGGGCTCCTGCATCCAGTGCTGCTCCTTCCCTCCTGAAATGGCTGGAGTTGGACTTGCCCAGTAACAAGCACTTGGAACAAAATATTGATCATCCCTGCTGAAGTCCAATATCTGTCAGCCTTTGTTTTCTGAATTGACTCTTCTGTTGATTCCTTTTTTTACACTTTAATTAATTTTTAATTCAGAAAGTGAAGATTCTTACTGAAGGACCTAATGCAGGAGGGCTTCGTTAGTCAGGATGGTGTATGAGTAAGATCTCACTGAAAACACATCTGAGCTGACAGAACATTTCAAACAACTGTTTGAATTCTTTCATCAAAGAAAATACCTTTGCAAGTTAAGACAAATCTCTGATCAGACTTTCTGGCTTGCTTATCTCTCATCTCCCAAAATAGCTTAGCCCTGTTTGCTCCAGGCTGGTTTGCAAGAAAGGGCTGTTTCTCTCCACCTTTGTAAAAACACAGCAGCCTCTGAGAAGGCAAACATCTCTCTTGTCCCTCCCGTGAAGACCACAGGAGGGTACGACAAGTAAGAGTATTTTCCAGCATGCTTCACTGCATGAGGAGGTGAAGGGAAAGAGTTGTTCCCTTGCTTTGCAATGGGAACACATACCGTCTCCGCGGTTACAGATCAATAAATAGCATCAAACCTAGCATTTTGAAGGCACAGAATGTGCACTCTTACATGATCTTCGGTGTGTGGTACTTCAAGCCTTTCCCACGTTTGCAGCACGGTACAACATGGGGTATGGTGTCGCAGTGCAGTTCTTTTTCTGCCGGATCCATGGCGTGAACAGACACGCTCCGACCCTCTGAGATCACTGGCGCAAAGCGGGTGTCAGCGGTGGAGGCACGAGCAGGACCATGCCTCCCGCTGGCAGTGACTCTCAGATGAAGCCCCTTGCAAAACGGCAACGAGTAGCGCTCTCATTTAATCTGCACTGCATCTGTTCCGTGGTTGTGCCTGCGCCCCGCTGCTGAGTTATAGTGCAGCTTTTAATAAAGTTATCCTTAATACGTTCTCACAAGCGTTACTATACAATTTAGGTGACTCGCCTCGGTTAACTGGGAGTGTTAATGACTCGTAGGGATCCAGGTTTCAGCTGCTTCTGGAAGTCATCTGGTTTTAGCAGCACAATGGTCATTAGCTCCATGTCTTAGTGTCAAGGCTAGCCCACAGGCAGGGCCCTGAAATACAATAACAAGCCATGTACATTACAACCAATTTTCAATTTTTTTTTTTTTCAAACTTCAGTACCTTGTTGGGCCCCAGAAGTTTTCCTTCGGACCAAACCCACTCCCCAAAATACAGCAGCTGAAAGAGCCGAGGGATCTCCTTCCCCGAGGGCAATGATTTCACACCTAGGCTGTGCATGGCTTTCATTTCAGGACAGCTCAGAGAGTGGATTCTGTGCATCGCTCTCTTTATTCCCAGCCGGGTGTTAACCCTGAAGCTGAGCCAGAGTGTTTTCAGGTCAGGTCTCTGCTACCGAGTCTCCTGGCACAGTTGTGTCAGCCAGAACTGTGATAAGATCCTGTGAAGGCAGAGCTGTGCCAGCACAAGTACCTTGTGCAGATGTAGGTATAAGCAGAGAAAACGGTGCTTTTTTGTCTGGGTAGCTTATTTCGCTTGAGGAAGCTAGAATTCGCTCTCTCTCAGCAAAAGCATGGTTTTACTATTAGAAGCTGCATCTATCTTGGAAACGTTTGCTCTTCTGACCAACTATTGTAGCTATGCTGCCAACACCTGCCAACACCTGCTGACTTTCAGCTACCTGAAGTATCCTGACTGTTAAATACTTAACAGAGCCAAAACCTCCAGCTTTGGTAAGACACTATAGTCAGTCCTGGGACAAAATACTGCACAAAAAGTCAAATCAATAATTTAACCTTCCTCCTCATGTCTAAAATCCCTCCAACCCCTTTCTAAAAAGGGGAAGGGGAGAGGAGAGATTCAGTGTCAAAAGGATCGACTTAATCCACCGCAGCCTAAGTACAAAGCGTCCCCAAACTGTGCCCTCCAGAATGGTCAAACTTCTGACCTCAGCTATTCCATCCCTGAGTCTTCCTGCAACCAGGCTTTTGAAAATACCGTGAGAAAAGCCCTGCAGAGTGAACCCACCACTGAGCTGACAGAAGGGATGCTGCCTTGACTCTGTCGTGCCAGCCAGACAGATTTGCTCAGGGCTGAAATGCTTCATGTGAGCAGTTTCTCTCCAGAATTTCTAGTTTAAATCCCCCAGAAGGAAGAAAGACACTTAAGTGACTGACCTGCTCCCGTGCATGCGATTGTTTCAGGTGCTCCTAATCCTCTCAGGTGGGGTTACCTGCAGGCCTGAGAGCCTCCAGCTACAGTACGGGGTCAGTCTGCAGCAGGGGGAGGCAAAGCACATCACCTTTCCATTCGAGAGTCTGCAATCTGGGGTTTAGTACTGAAATCCATCTGTGAAGAGTCATCCTGCAGGCTGGATAAAAGGGAGTCTCCCAGAGAGTGCTGGAGAGATGAGATGCCATTTCATAGAATTCAGAAACGTCTTTTAAGAGCAGACGTATTGCATATTTATTTCATCCATATCGTTCTCCCCTAACAAAGCTACCATTACTTACACATAGAATCACAGAATCATAGAATCGTCCAGGTTGGAAGAGACCCTTGGGATCATCGAGTCCAACCATCTACCCTACTCTACAAAGTTCTCCCCTACACCATATCCCCCAACACCACATCTAAATGGCTCTTAAACACATCCAGGGATGGTGACTCAACCCCCTCCCTGGGCAGCCTGTTCCAATGCCCGACCACTCTTTCTGTGAAAAATTCTTTCCTAATGTTCAGTCTAAACCTACCCTGTTGGAGCTTGAAGCCATTCCCTCTTGTTCTGTCGAAGGAACACTTGTGTCATCCGTGCTGTCTTTGGCAAGGTGCTTGGTGTGGGCATTGCCAGCCTGTTGAGATGACCAGTCTCGCGTGTTTCATCTGAAACCTTGTGCATTCAGCCCCTGAAAGCCAGGAAAAAGCAAATTCAAGTTCTTTCTCAAGCGGGCAAGAAAACTTCCCGTAAAACTTTACACACCATGAGGGTGAAAAAGAAATTAGCTTCAGGGACTTCTTCAGCCTGAACACTGAGACATTGCCAAACATCAGAGACATTGCAGCGTGTATTTGAAAAATGCAAAAATAATAATAATAATAATAATAATAATGAGAAGATGCTGCACTTTTACTGTAAAACGTGAGCAAGAGAAAACCTCCTGGCATGAGGAATGCATATACACATTCAGTGGCAATAGCTGAGCTGTTGAAAAGATTAGCTGTTTCAGCTGGGCTTTGTCTTCCTCTTATTTTGAATGATTGCAGTCATTAAAAGCAGGAAAGGAGAGATTGCAGTTTGAAAGTTTTACATTCTAAAATTCCTGCAGACCTACAAAACATTATTTTTCTTTCCCTGGAGGTCTCCCACTCACTAATTTAGATATTAGCATACCTTAACTGGACTGAAATACTCATTAGATTCATGCACATGCAATTTTCACAGCATTCTCTCGATTTCTGTATCAACAGATAATTCTTATACTTAAATTCAGGGGCTGCTTTCTGGTATAGTCAGTAAAGACGCCCTTTGGGTACTCAGAGTGTTCCTCTTCAGACACAGGGAAAAACGTTCCAGAACTTAGTGGTGAAGAGTAGTCAGAAACCAGTGTATAGGCAGTGGCACTAACTTTTACTGATAGACTTTGAGGTGGAATGTACCAAATAAGCATATCTCCACTGACGTGCACAGACGCAGCTTGGACGATGATCCGCCAGCGAGGCAAATACCCAAGTCCATGAAGTACTGCAAAACATTATCCAAGAAAAGCAGGCATGGTGGATACAGCAGGACATAATGACCCTGCTAGAAACTCAGCGTGTAGCATCTGCCTAATCTGAAGGAGACTTTTATTTTAGACGCAGCCAAACTCATCCCTTCTACAACTCACTGTTAATTGCATCTGACTTCACCGCTACCCTTCACCTATGCCTGGCTGGTGATGACACCCCACACCTAAGCTTCTGTGCCCCCACCACTTTTTTCCTTATTTTTTTTTCCCTCAGTTTCTCAGATACTCACCCAAGCACATCTGTTGGTTAAATTTGTTCTCAGCATCAACTTCTAGGTTGCTCCGTATGGAAGAACTGCCGGTGCTAGTAAATGCAGTCTTTGTACAGCTCTGCTAAAATCAGGCTTACAGGCACACCCAAAAGCCTTTTAGCAGAGCTCTCCAGCAAGCAAAGCACTAGTACAGCGATAAAGCACCTTTAAGAGAATCTCAAGTACTGCATACTGCTGAAGTTATTCTCTCCGCAGCGCCAATGAAGAAAACAAGGGATAACGAGGTGAAGGATGTCTCTCCGTTCAGTGTAATACCGTACAGAGTCTCCTGAGCAAACCCTTGGGCAAGGTGGCACATTTGCACAATACAGAGTAGCTGAATAGCTGCATTCGCTATTCACTAATAGAACTTCAAGAACGCTGGCAAAAGCAGCCGCGGTACCACGCCATCCCCACTGCCAGAGCCGCAGATATCCCCATCGGCACACTGTAGACATATGTAGACATAAAATCCTAGAATGGTTAGAGTTGGAAGGGACCTTAAAGATCATGGAGTTCTAATCCCCCTGCCATGGGCAGGGACACCTCCCACCAAACCAGGTTGCTCAAAGCCCCATCCAACCTGGCCTTGAACACTTCCAGGGATTGGGGCATCTGCAACTTCCCTGGACAGCCTGTTCCAGTGCCTCACCACCCTCACAGGAAAGAATTTCCTCCTAATATCTAATCTGAATCTCCCCTCTTCCAATTTAAAACCATTCCTGATCATGCAATGAGTCAGTGTCAAAGCTAGCTCAGCCAGCTGGCCTCTAGGCTCAGGCTTTAACCGGTCTGCAAGCGAGGAAAACAACACTGGTTCAGACTTCCCTTAAATACTAGGGCCGTGAGGGCCACAGGGGGAAGGCAACAGTACCCTGCCCAGAGGTCAAGAGCAGGGACTGCGTTTGCTTCCCGTGTCCAAGAGCCCGAGATACGTGCACCTTGTTTTTTTCCTGGGCTGACTTCTTTGGAAACGCGTCTCGTTGGTGATTCATTGAGGTGGGAAACAAGGTCAGGCTGAGTCATCCTGGGTGTATGCAGGGGAGAAAGGGATGCTTTCGGGTGGCAAGCACCAAGCAAGTTAATCACTCAAAATTACTTACATCTTCTGTCTCTAGAGAAACAAGAGACAGTAAGCAAAACCTTAGGGGCTGACTAGGAGAGTCACCGAGCTGTCTTACTGTTACCGGTCAGCGTGATACTTGCCATTCTCCAAGCAAAGTGACAGACAACCATAAAATGGGGATTATTTTATTCTGAAAGAAAGAAGAGAGAAGCATAGAAAATACAGCTCAGAGGGAGCACAAAGAGACGGTGCACATCGATTTAGCTGCTATTGGTCTCCCTCTCTCTCTCCAGAGATTTTACACCTTAGGAATGAGGAGAATAAAGCTTTCATTCATGGAATATACCTATTTTTTAGGTTAGAAAGAACATCAAAATGATCTTTATTCTCCACATCACTTGTGAGCCTTGTCTTTTTGTGTTAAGGATTTCTGTGATAAGGAGAAGATTGAGACAAAGGGACTTTCTTTAAGTGGGGAGTAAGTCACATCTGAGTTAGTATTGCTCATATGAGCAGTTTATAAATAGAACTTCACTAAGCCTGTATAGCTAAAACTATTTACATTATTTACCTGAACCATATTTACCTAAACCAAACTATTCAAGGCCCATTCATGAGACAAACAGTGGGGAAAAAGTTAACATCACAATTCTGCGTTCTTGTCGAAAGGTGTGCAGGATGAACTGAATCTCAATGATCAGCTGGTTAATAGGAGAAATAGTTACCTCTTCCCATTACAAAAGTGTCTCAATATCTTACTGAAGTTATTACACCGACAATTTAAATCTAGATGTCAAAATGCTTTTTCAGATTGCATTTATTCAACCATGTCTCTATTAAAGCTGGTTAAATGTTTTAACTTCCATGCAAGACAAAGTGTTGATTTTGACATTTTGAGAGAAACAGAGCAATGCATTTGAGGTGAAGAGATGAATATTTAGGATTTTCATGAAATGAAATATTCCAAGAACAGCAGCTAAGCAAATTCATATGAAAATCAGAATATAGATAATGCTAGCTCATGGGAATGCATGAAGGTGTTTGTCCACCGTTTAGGCTGGTCAAAGCAGTGCTGACCGAGTAAGCGAGTGAAGGCTGGGATGGATGCACAGTGGCAAACAAACAGCACAGAAGTACTGCAAAGCTGCGGGGTTGCTCTCTCTTGCTGAGCTGTACCTTTTCCATTCATTTGAGGTATCCTGCTGCCACCACAACTCCTTCGCAGGGATGAGAAAGACAGGCTGGATGCAACACAGCCTGCCGAGGTGAGCGGGCTTGTGAATGACGAAAGGTTAAACACGTGCAAAAGAAAAAGCAAAGCACAGAAAACAGGCAAGAATAACAAAACAACGTAAGGGTGAATAAACCAACGTGCGTCTCAGATGAGATTAATTATACTCAGAATCTAATCTTGCTGAAGATGGAAGGCACACCTCCTCTGGCAGCTTGGCTTTATCCAAACACCTGCGGCTGTCACGTCTGGTTGGCTAAACGCCGTTGTGCAAAATGGGTTTACTAGCCCTATCAGCTCATTAATGCACAATTTGTTAATGCACGGGCATAAGGGCTGGGATCCTGCATCAGTGGTCCTGTTGTGGCGGTTTTGTCATTGTGCCAAAAACTTCTGAGAACATCTTTAAAGAGACAGCTCTCCATTAATTCAGGTAACAGAGTGCCATGCACTGCAGGTTTCATCAAGACCTCCGAGAGCTGAAGATCTGTTTCAGTGAGAACAGCTACGTCCATCTTCTATAAAAATGTCTTTGGTTCCTAAAATAAATATTTTTATCTTAAAAAGATTTTATCTTAAAGTTTCAAATTTAAACGATCAAAGTTATTGTCATTTCTTCTTAACATCCGTAGATATTTCTTCTAATCCTGGCTCCAGTAAAGATCTACGTAGGCATTTCCAAATAACTTACTCTCCAGTTCCCCTTACTCAGATGGCTTCTATATAACTGCATACAGCACTTCCATATTTGTACATAAACCACCTTAAAATTAAAACAAAAAGTGTCCGGAAGTTCAGATATGAGACCTTTCATTCATATACAAAACACGTGCAAGGAACATCCAAAAGAAGTTTCCATCCATCTTCGGCATCCAAGGAATGATGTTTTCACATTTACGATAAAACAGGAGAGTCAGAAGTAACCATTACCTTTTGGCAAGTGTTTTGCAAACAGAAATGTCCCCCTTAATCTTTGGGAATCAGGACTTCAGACTGCGTGATATTTAAAAATCTTGTTTTCTTTTAATGTATATACTTATACATAAGTAAACACTTAAGCTGGATTCATTAATAATTCAATAGCCTACTTAAGACGTTAGCCTATTTAAAATAAAGCATGAAAGTCTTACACTGGATATTAAAACATAAGTTTAAAATAAAATTTTTAAATCAATGAAACAAAATTCAAGGTGAAAACCATAAATGTTTGCTGTTAAAGTTTTAAAGAACATAAAATCACTGAACTGATGGAATTACCATCCGAACATCTGGAACAAGAATTGACTGAACTGAACCAGCTTTTGATAAAAGTGATATTTCTACACGTGCAGAAAGAATATTGGAGCTGAACAAGTTGAATAATCTGAAACAGAAATAGCAATAAGTTCAAAGCTGAAAAACTGGGAACTAAACACCAAAAAGCTTGTGTTCCTGACTAAGCTGGGAATAAAAGCAAGGAATGAAAGCGGCACCTCTCTTCGCTCTCTGAGGGACGCTGTGATTAGCAGCAAGCACTTCAATTCAACAGCTGCAAACGATCCTTCTAAATCAGTTATGTTTTAATGAAAAATATGCTGTGATGAGCTTTGCATTGTTCCTCTCGTGGACAGCGTGCTCGCAAAGGTCTGCATGGCTAGCTAAAAAGACTGAAGGAGAGAGTGGTTTTGAGCAGTGTCTGTGCACCGAGAGCCGAGCCGTGAACCAAGCCAGAGGCCGAGCGTGTGGGGCACCCACCCAGGCCACTTGGAAGCAGTGGGCTTCCACCTCTGGCCACCGGCACCGCAGGGGTGCAACACCAAACGCTGCCACGTGAAGTCTCCATTTTCTCATTCCTGCGTGAGATGGGTACGTATTTTTCTTTGCCTCCTTCAGCCCGGGCTTAGCTTGATTAGCTGTGCGCCAGTGCGGGCAGGCTGGCTTCAGGCTGGCTCCTCTGTGCTCACCTCCTACAGCCCACGCTTGTCTTCAGTGCCAGGACCCACACATGTGGGGTTCTAATTGACAAGCGGCTGAATATGAGCCGGCAGTGTGCCCAGGTGGCCAAGAAAGCCAACAGCATCCTGGCTTGTATTAGAAACAGCGTGACCAGCAGGAGTAGGGAGGTGATTGTGCCCCTGTACTCAGCACTGGTGAGGCCACAGCTGGAGTATCGTGTCCAGTTTTGGGCACCTCAATCCAAGAGAGACATCGAGGTGCTGGAGTGGGTGCAGAGGAGGGCAACGAAGCTGGGGAAGGGCCTGGAAAACAAATCCTATGAAGAGCGGTTGAAGGAGCTGGGACTGTTTAGTATGAGGAAGAGGAGGCTGAGGGGAGACCTCATCACTCTCTTCAACTACTTGAAAGGACACTGTAGAGAGGTTGGTGCTGGTCTCTTCTCACAGGTAACTAATGACAGAACGAGAGGGAATGGCTTCAAGCTCCAACAGGGTAGGTTTAGACTGAACATTAGGAAAGAATTTTTCACAGAAAGAGTGGTCGGGCATTGGAAGAGGCTGCCCAGGGAGGGGGTTGAGTCACCATCCCTGGATGTGTTTAAGAGCCGTTTAGATGTGGTGTTGGGGGATATGATATAGGGGAGAACTTTGTAGTGTAGGGTAGATGGTTGGACTCGATGATCCCAAGGGTCTCTTCCAACCTGGACAATTCTATGATTCTATGATTCTATGTGTAAGTAATGGTAGCTTTGTTAGGGGAGAACGATATGGATGAAATAAATATGCAATACGTCTGCTCTTAAAAGACGTCTCTGAATGATGCACTGCATGCACAGCAATGCAGGTGTTATGGCTTGAGAGAACCCATAACAATCTATTGTCGTTAGACAATTATTCTATCACCCGATGACCCCTCCCCACCCCGAAAGGGGAATCAGGGAACACAAAGAAGCACAAGGGTTGAAATATAAATAGATTTAATAGACTAAGACTAAATAATTAACGATAATACTAAAGAACCAGTATTAATGCCGATACTGATATAAGATATACAGGAATGATACTCAGCCCATTCTCTCAGCAGAAGCTGTGCACTCCCAGCAGGGACAGCAAATGGCGGACACTGGGAGCGCAATGGCTTCAGGAGGAAGGGAAGGCCTCAGGGCTCCGGCACCGGGGCAAGGAGTTCTCTGGACCCACCACCATCGGGGAGAGAGAGAGCTACACAGCAAACTTTTCTAATTTATATTGGATGTGACGTTCATGGTATGAAATAATCCTGTTGGCCAGCCTGGGTCAAATGCCCAGGCCTTGCTCCTCCTCGTCCCTGCCCCTGGCAAGGCTTGAAAACACTGAGACCTTGAATCCCACAGAGCCTGGCTGGCTATAAAGTAAATATTTTCCCAAATTCAGACACTAGAGTCTTCTAAAAGTGCAGTTTTCCCCAGCATTATGAGAAAAGTTAGTCCTGTGTCTCTCAACCCAGGACAGCAGGTGACCGCTCAGAGGGACGGGGAAGGGGACGTATAGCACAGTTAGTCACATCCCTTAGAACCGGGATGGCGGAGAGTAAGTTACTGAAACGCTCCATCAGCAATACATGGTGGTGGCTCAGGAGCACCAGCGCTTGGCCTAGGGCCTGTTGCACCACCTCCCTGCCTGCCCAGCATTGAGGGGCTTGCTGATCACCACACTGGACAAACCTCCACCAAATAAACAAAGCAAACCAAAACTTTCCACCCAAGTGAGCCAGAAAATGAATTTAAAGAGTAACTTAAAGCTCCCGAGACCCGCCCCGGCCCTGAAGCTGGGGGAGTCTATGAGCCAGGAGAGCGGGGAGAAGCATGGCTGTGGACCCAAGATAGTGCCAAAATGGTGCCCCGGGCTGTGCGGTCTGGGGGAAGGCGTTGGGGTGGATGAGGCCTGCTGATGCACCTGGGGCATGGTATGGCCCCCAGGCAGGAGGTTTGGCCATGTACAGCTGGGGCAGAGGTCCCACCAACCCACCAGAGCAAGCTCATGGCAAAAGGGTGGCTTGGGGCCACCTCTCAGCTACCATGCTTCAGCAGATGATGACAGTTTAACAAGCTCTTCTTTGCCACCTTCCCTGCAGACACACAGGTCCATGTCCTGCCATGGTGGCCAGCCTCGTTTCTTAAGAGGTGGCTGAGGTGTCCATTGTCTGTCCAGGCTGGCTGGGGACACGCCACACATGGCCACCTTGCTGCCCTGTCCCCTCTGTTGAGATGGCACCATCAGGCTGACACATAGCAGCCACTGGCTGGGTGGCGTTGAGCAAGGGCTCAGTGAGCAGCTCTTTCAGGGCTCATGGTCTACCTAAGCTCTGTTGCAGGCACCTACGCAGGGGTGTTGTATCACCTGGCCCCCAACACCTTTACCCCAGGGCAATCTTGCTGCCACTTTACCGGTAAGGCTGAGCGAAAGGGAGTAACTTAGGCAGGGCTTTTGCCAAGGTTAGAAATCAGCAGCAGAAGCCACCAGGTCTGCTTTCCAGTCCTCCAGCCCAGCACCGCCTGTTCCCCCTACCCCGCGTGCTGGAAGGACACCGTTTGGCATTTCATCATCAACTCCTGTTAACAAACTCATCACAAGAAAGTTACTGCAAAATTTTTCAAACGGACCCCCCCCCCCCCTCCGGCAAACAGGAGATCACAGGGAGTGCTTCAGTAACACACGACAAAAACTGTGCTCCATTTCTTATGATAAAGTATGATGGGAAAATTACTTAAAATCAGAGGCCTTTCACGTTCTCTATCGTCATTCAGCCCACAGGATCCCTGTCGGCTACGGTAATCAGTTTGGACTGCCATCTACCAAAGCTCCATTGCGTATGTGGTGGTATTTTTAAACTTAACACGTCTTATTTTACATATAGAAGGGCATTAAGGCAAGCTGTATTCCTGCTTTTCATAAAAATTATTCAGCTACCGCACTAACTGGGAGACACACATCAGAAGTCAGACTGGGAGACTGACATGGGCCCCCAGAGACTTCAACCAAAATGAGTTTCAGGCAGTTTCAAAAAAATTCACCTCATCTAATATGAATGTAGGCACGGCATTTCCAAAAATAAGGGGCAGAAGCGAGTTCTCACTCTGCTCAGAGCTCACGTCCCCCTCCCCTGTGTCGGGTCTCAAGTTTGATATAACCTGGAATTTGCTTTTGGTGGGGAAGTAGCTAGCCTGAGCGTTGTGCAGGCCTGCCAATAGCTTTTGGAGTTTCACAGGGAAAAATAATCTCTGTAAATGATTTGAAACTTCCAGCATCAATAAAATATTATGGTGAAAATGGCTGAATAGGATGCCATGGACTATTGCTATGGGGAGCATGGGAATGAGAGGAGGTAGCCCGGGTGACGTTTTCTCATGCAACTCACTGTCCCTCACCGTGCCCAGTCCAGAGGACAGCAGCTCTTCCAGCAGGGCAGTGCAAGGACAAGGACTGAGGAGGCAATTTTGAACACAAACCAGAAATGACTCCTCAGCAAGAAGAGACACCAAGAGGTACAGGGGCAATCTCCAGTCATCTTACCCTTGTCTTTCTCTTCCATCCCTTGCTATAACCTGTTGCAGATACTTGCTTTCTCTCTGAAACTACATAAGCAGCTTCTGGAGGCAAGAACCTGTAATATAACCACAGGACACCACAGAGCTGTGCCTGCATCTTTGTGAGGTGTATACCCTGATGGCGCAGGAGGAGCAAGTGCATCTCTGACAGCTGAAACTTGTATCTGCACTATGTTCATTGAGGGTTGGTACCATTTATTTGTTGGTGCCCTGCAGCAGATCCACCTATCTGCTTGAATGCTCCCACTTAACGAAAAAAGCCCGTCGGGCTTTTCATACAAGCTTTGTAGCTTGCAGGAGGGGGAAATGTCAAAACAGCACAAAGTGATATTTAAAGCAAAGCATTACCCACTAGAGCAGGCAGATCTAGAGGGGACGTTTCTGAACCTAAGCTAGCACAAACTTTGTTTGGAATAACTTGTTCTGCTGCACGTGCACCTGCGTACTCCAGGAGGATTTACCTGGCTCTGTGGCAGTCCGTATCTGTCTGTCAAATCAAAGATTCCCCGCAGTGACATATGAGGCCAGATGCTGAGAAAGACGGTGCTATTGCCACGATTTTGTGTGGCTATGCAAGCTAGGCAGCAGGTGCAGTACCCAGGGAGGATCCCCCCTTGAGCCATTGGGGTTCCTTGTGCATTCCCAGCCTCTGCTACACGCACAACATGGTGAACCTTCTACTCCCATCTGCTTTCTAGTAATCGAGACCAACATTTTGCATAGTTTCAGAGAAACCTAAATGCTTTTTTTCTGACCTAAACTGAGTGCTGTCTCTGTGATGGGAATGTTCTGGGTGACTCTTTCAGTGACAGCACTGCTCAGCTCAGTAACCGGCAGTAATCGAGGTATCATGAGTCCTGACTTTGGGAATCTCATTTAATTAAAGGTGGGTTTTTTTTTAATAGAATCCTTTAATCCTAGACATATCTCAAAGTGGCTCACTTGGCCGTAATACCTGATGATGAAGAATGGATCGTCAAGGTCAGGTGCAAAATAGAGGTTAGCCACATCTGATGGAGAAGTGTGTAGATTCAGGTACTTCCACACGTAGCCTTCTCTTAGAGATTTCAAACCTCTCTCAGTCTTAGGGAGTAACATCAGCTTACACTCTGCACGCTACGGGGAACACATGCTAAAATCACCTAAGGGAAGAATTACAAGTTCAAACCCAGCAATCACCCAGGTAAATCTGCAATTCCCAAGCAGCATGTTTTGGCCACACAGTTCTTCTCAGTGAGAAACTAAAGCCTCTGTAGTCTATATTAACATGTGGGGATAGCAAATCTACAGCTGCCATTAGCACTGTGCTGCATCGTAGAATTATGTTGTCTGTGCATCGTTACTTAAGAGTTGAATATTCAGTTATAGAGAAGACAGCTGGGTGGACATTTATGAGACAGGAAATACTATATATAGCATCACAGAACCAGATTCACTTTTAGCACAAAGCCCATCTTCATAGAATCATAGAATCATAGAATCGTCCAGGTTGGAAGAGACCCTTGGGATCATCGAGTCCAACCATCTACCCTACACTACAAAGTTCTCCCCTATATCATATCCCCCAACACCACATCTAAATGGCTCTTAAACACATCCAGGGATGGTGACTCAACCCCCTCCCTGGGCAGCCTGTTCCAATGCCCGACCACTCTTTCTGTGAAAAATTCTTTCCTAATGTTCAGTCTAAACCTACCCTGTTGGAGCTTGAAGCCATTCCCTCTCGTTCTGTCATTAATTACCTGTGAGAAGAGACCAGCACCAACCTCTCTACCGTGTCCTTTCACATGCCATTTTCTCCAAAACCTTAAAAAGTCAAGTCACAGTAAGAACTCCGACTTACTGTCAATCCGGCGAGGTTTAAATATAAACAGCAATTGCCATAATGGAAGCGTAGGGCTAATGTGTGCACAGGTTCTTATTTTCTTCAGACAATCAGAGTATCAGCTCCGTATGCTGGTTTTCTAGTCAACAGCTGTGTCCCAGCTATTGATTAAACTTTAATTAATCACACCAAAAAATGGTGTCGCTGCTTGCAAGCGCAGCTTCTCATATGCAACTCAAGTTTGGTTCATCATGCTTAATCTGCTTTTCAAGAAGAGCTACCAACAACATCAGTACTTTAAAGCTGCAGTGCTCCTCATCAGGCAAAGAGAGCCAACAGCAGGAGACAACAGACTTCTCGAGGTCTTGAAGTCCAGCCACTCCAGCGTTCTCTGATAATCCTCTTCTTGGTTTCAACCTAGTGGTATACTGTTTCATTAACAAATTGGCAAGAACTTTCCATCCCATCCCTGAGCTATAGTACAAGCTACAACATTGATTTCTTTATCCTGGTATGGCATTAGCTATCTACTGTATACGTTATTCAGAAATGCAGCCTTAGCTTGACAATGATTACATCTGGCAATTATTAACTCTCCGTATGTGCTGCCTTCCCAGGAAAACTAGTAGACTATCACTAATGCGTGGTACCCCTCGGCCTTGTGCACTTTATGACTGTTCTTACCGTAACAGTAAAGCAATTATTCTCAAAAAAAAAAAGGCCTTTGAAGTGTGGAGTACTTTGAGCCTTGTTTTCACAGGTGCGAAACAGAGACAACGGTATTAAGTGAAGTCCAGAGGTCACACAGGTTGCACGTAGCAAAGCAGCAAAACTAGACACAGATATCCCAAACAGCAGGCAAGATGTTTAAAATGCATGATTGTGGAACTCTGTACCCTTGTATATGCGATGTAAGGTAGAGTAAAAATAGCCATAGAATCTCCTTCTTATTTTCCTTCTCTTTCATGGGTTTAGAAAAATTTCTGCATCGATACATGTCTGAATGCAATCCTCAGCGTGTCTAAAGAGCCTGTCCTAACTCCTTGTGATGTTGAGGAAAAACTCTCAGTAGCTGTTGTGAGGGCAAATGAAGTTGCATGCACTGATGTTAAAGCACTGGTGTCCATCCATCTGCCCAGCTATTGCCAAGAAGCAAAGCTACTGCCATCGGGATTATTCACTTGTGCCCTTTACCCAAAAGCATAGGATTTTATGAACAATACAGTTTTGCACAGCTGATGGTCTCAACCTTATCACACCAATAAAAACAGCAAGTAGGTTTTTGACTTTGGCTCTAGATCCTGACTGGTTTTGAAATAAAGATCTGAGGAATCATGGACCCAACAGTTTTCCTTGTTTGTTTTGTTTCAGGTCAGCATTTTCTGTTTCCTGCCTGCTGTCATAAGCCCCTGTTATGAGGATCAGCCTTTACCTGGAGGCTCTCAGAACTGAGAATTACAGACAACTCTCATCTACGCAGTACGTTTTGACTATAAACTGCAACCTACTAAGTTAAGGAGGATCAAAACCTGTGAGTAAGGCCACCTCAGTATCTGAGGCATAAGCATTATGCACTACAAAACAAATATGATCACAACTGGTGCCATGTTATAACCTGGGTTTGCAAACTTGGCAAAGCAGCCAAGGAAACCAAAGGTGAATTTGATGCATCTTCCTACGCTGAGGAAATACCTCTGCATCCAAGTTGAGGTGTGGGGAGAGAGATAGCACAGTATCAAACAATCTATGGACAAAGATTGGACGTCATTCTCCCCCTCTGCTCTGCACTGGTGAGGCCACAGCTGGAATACTGTGTCCAGTTCTGGGCTCCCCAGTTCAAGAGAGACAGGGAACTACTGGAGAGAGTCCAACGTAGGGCAACTAAGATGATTAAGGGATTGGAGCATCTCCCTTATGAGGAAAGGCTCAAAGAGCCGGGGCTCTTTAGCCTGGAGAAGAGAAGGCTGAGGGGAGAACTTATCTGTGTTTACAAGTACCTAAAGGGTGGGTTGAAGGAGGATGGAGCTGGACTCTTTTCAGTGGTTTCCAGCAACAGGACAAGGGGCAACGGGCACAAGCCAGAACACGGGAAGTTCCATTCAAATATGAGAAGAAACTTCTTTCCGGTGAGGGTGCCAGAGCCCTGGAACAGGCTGCCCAGGGAGGTGGTGGAGTCCCCTTCTCTGGAGATCTTCAAGCCCCGCCTGGATGCAGTCCTGAGTGATGTGCTCTGGGCAACCCTGCTTTGGCAGGGGAGTTGGACTAGATGATCTCTAGAGGTCCCTTCCAACTCTGAGAATTCCGTGATTCTGCGAAGATCCATTTAGCACAGCCTTGGGACAAAGGCATTTGATTTCTATATCCAAGTACCTACTTCTGTAAGACTACTAACACCCGGGTTCAGGCCGTAATGTTTGAAGTTGCACAGTATCTAAATACCCACAAACCTACACCTACAAATAACTATGCTGAGTATTTTTACTCTACTTTGTGACAGTCCTTGGCGAGGAGAAATTTCATTGGTAACATTATTAATCCACATTATTTTAGCACCAATAACAGATTAAGAAAAAAGACTCCCCTTTCCAAAACTACAGGTAAAAAACCCACAGCAGTAGATGTCGGTGAACTCCAAACAGTAACACCTGGGCTATCCTAGCAAGGTTTCAGATGATCCAATTCCTCTTCTCAGGCATTAAGCTCATTTAAGTGACGTAATTCTGCCACAGCACTGACAAATAACCCCAAATGAAAACCCAGCTAATGAGATTTTGTAGATTTGGTTAGCCTCACTGCAGGTTTCTCATTATGAAGACTAGGTAAAAACCTATTTGAATCCTCCTTATTTCAGAAGGCAGATGAGGCAAGACAGTGCTCCCAGTTACCTCTGCTAAGCCATACAGCGAGACTGGGGTAGCACATAACACTCAGATATGAGAGAGTCAGTCTTTCTGAATACGTCTCTTAATTTGCGCTTTTCTTTACACCAAGACTTATGGGGAAACATGGGCACGCGCAAGTGGCTGAAGAGCAGGTATTTTTTTGAAGGGTGAGAGGGTTAGGCCTTCACTTCTCATGGAAGTACAGAGATGGCACCTCACTCCATTACAGGCTTTGAAAATACAAGCCAAGTGAGAGTGCTAAACTCACTTCCTTTCCACAGAAAGACTTAAGGAGAGAAACAGATGTAGCGAGACCAGCTGGGCAACTCAAATCCCAACCAATAATTTAGTCTTCATTTTCATTACCATTCAGGTGTACGTAAAGATCTCGCCTATTTGGGAAAAACCAAAAACTTCAGCAGTGTATGATCAGTTTTCATCTTGAGCTAGATTCATAGATTCATAGATTGGTCCAGGCTGGAAGGGACCTCCAAAGGTCATCTAGTCCGACCTCCCCGCAGTCAGCAGGGACACCCCCAACTAGACCAGGTTGCCCAGGGCCTTGTTGAGCTTCACCTTGAATATCTCAAGGGAAGGGGCTTCACTAGATTACAAGTAATGGGGTCATTTCAGGAGATTCTCATTCACTCTTGTGAACAGAAGTGTGCTCCCTTCCTCGCTCTCCTTCCGGCCCCACGAATCTTTCCCTTATTCCCGTAGAGTGGTACAAGTTTCAACAGACAGGACTGGAAAATGTTTTCCTTTCAGGTTATAGGCTTTAGGAACGTAAGTTAATTGCTAAAAATACACAGCAATCATAACAATAGCTATAACGTTGAGAACCAATAGGCAAAGTTAAAAATCTGGAAGTGGTACCCTGAGTTTACAAAAGAGAAGACACATCTTCTTAGTAAAGTTTGCAGCTATTTGTGTAAGGCTTTGCTTAAGCTAAATGATGGCTGAATTTCCATGTTTATCCCGGCTTTGCTCTTCAGCCAGGTTTCCTATTCCCAGAGTAGAAGCTCTGCTCAGCTTGTCATTAACACTTGTCCTGAAGTGTCAGCAAATGCCCCTTGAACTTCGGTGTTGTCTGATGCAGAAAGAACACAGGGATTTGTTAGTGTTTATTGACATATATTCTCAAGAAAATGCTATTAAGAGCTTTGCTAATGTTAATGATCCTGTGCATTTATTTGAGAAATATTTTGACCAAAATTGTTGCACTAAAAATCTACTTAGGTTTAAATTCTATTTAATTTTTAACTAAAATTTTACAGATATCTCAATATAATTTTGAGGCTGTCAACCTTTGCTAAAAAGTGATTTAATTTTTTTGTCTGTGGCTCCACCTGTTTTTCTTATTTTCTCTCTTTTTTACTTTCAGTGCAGAATTACTGTGCTGCCACAAACTTTCACTTCACCGCCAACCAAAGAAGCAATTTCATCTGTGGGGTTTAATTCTAGCTTTTACGCTCCAAGTGCAAATACTGATCTAAACACGTGGCTAATTCTAAACAGAGCGAGGCAAGTGAATAAAGCTGCTTACATTAAAATGGCTGTGAGATTAAGCTTTTAGGCTATGTGTACAGCATACTGAGTACTGCTTTACAGAGATACCCAAGCTGGACGTGGAGCTAATGGTGGAAGACAAGCCAATTTGGTTAGTCCTACAGGCTTTGCTATGAAAACTCGATTATTTCTAGGATTGACTGGTGTGCTGATGGTGCTGTACTGGGCCATGTACAAAACTGCCCGTTCAGAAGTAGCCCTGGACTTTCTCAAGACAGTACTGCACAGTGTTATCATATCATTGATACTATCAGTAAAGCAGGGATCCTTCCGCAGGAAAATGCTACATCATTTAAAAAAAAAACAAACAGCAGCATCTTTTCATGCACTTCTGATAATTTTAAAGCACTTCTTTATAACCAATTTTGGGTTGTACTATTTTCAGCTAAAAATCAAACACCTATAATAAATTTTAGGCCGCTATTCCAAAACTAAAGCTCATAAAATGAACATCTTACTATGTAGAACTCCTCCTGAACAGCTACTGCAGATTTTTAACTGATGATTAAATTTAGCCATCATTAAAGGGACTAATGATAATAAACTCACTAAGACACTGCAACAATTTATTCCTTTTATATTAATTTTAAAATGTGAAGTGGACATGCGCATATCTTAGCTGGAATATGACGTGTATTTCCACCAAGATGCTGAAATGCAGTTTAAAAACTACTCAACCCTAATTCCCAGAGATAGCAGAAACACACTGCAACCTCAACAGAAATACTGAAAAACCTTTTTGCCGTTACTTTTATCTATGAAATAAATTATGTGGAATGTGAACTTTTTTCATTGTTTTGACACAAAGATCTTGCCAAAATGCTGGCTTTGAATATAACTCGTTCTCCAATGTTAGCTGCAGGGAAAGAACAGGAGAAAAAGTACAGCCTGGCTGAAAGAGGATTTATATGCAGCCCCTTTTTCTAGTTGAACTTCAGCTTTAACAGTCACATTGCAATTATTCTTAATATTGATCTTGGCCCCGCTGAAGCCAGAGGCAAAGAGTCTTACCCATTGTTGTGGAGTCAAGTTTACACTCAATTTTCACTAGTATAAATCTATTACAATGTTAAAGTCCACTTGGGACGTACAAAAAGTCCTCCAAATTCTGGTCTGCGTTCTTAGTGAAACTCAACTTTCAAAAGAAACAAACTTGCAAAAAGCTAAAAGCTCATTCTCCGTGACAACTACTTCAAGGGTTGAAGAAGTATCCCAAGTTGGTTGAGGGCAAAGAATGGCTTAATCATCCATCGGCACGCACGAGATTACTCTGGGCGTTTCACTGAATTACAAATGCAAGTTCCCATGAATTTCCTTGCACATCAGTAACTAAATTAAAACACCTGTGAAAGCACTTTGGAGGAAGAGATGATCTAGTCATCCCCTATATAGAATCATAGAATGGTTAGAGTTGGAAGGGACCTTAAAGATCACCTAGTTCGAACCCCTCTGCCATGGGCAGGGACACCTCCCACTAGAGGAGGTTGCTCAAAGCCCCACAACTTCTCCGGCCAACCCGTTCCGCTGTCTCGCCATCATCCCAGTGAAAAATTTCTTCATGATATCTAATCTAAACCTACCCTCTTCCAGTTTAAAACCCTTACCCCTCGTCCTATCGCTACAGTCCCTGATAAAGAGTCGCTCACCATCTTTCCTGTAGGTCCCCTTTGGGTACTGGAAGGCTGCTGTAGGGTCTCCCAGGAGCCTTCTCTTCTCCAGGCTGAAAAACCCCAACTCTCTCAGCCTGTCGTCATAGGAGGAGTGCTCCAGCCCTTTGATCATCTTTGTGGCCCTCCTCTGAAGTGGCTCCAACAAGTCCCTGTCCTTCTTATGTCGGGGGCTCCAGAGCTGGACACAGTTTTCCAGGTGGGGTCTCACAAGAGTGAGTAGAGGGGCAGAATCACCTCCCTCGACTTGCTGGCCATGCTTCTTTCGATGCAGCCCTGGATACGGTTGGCTTTCTGGGCTGCAAACACACATTGCTGGATCATGTTGAGCTTCTCATCAACCAGCATCCCCAAGTCCTTCTCCTCAGGGCTGTTCTTGGTCCATTTTCTGCCCAGCCTGTATTTGTGCTTGGGATTGCCCCAGCCCACATGCAGCACCTTCCACTTGGCCTTGTTGAACTTCATGAGGTTCACATGGGCCCACCTCTCAAGCCTGCCCAGGTCCCTCTGGATGGCATTCCTTCCCTCCAGCGTGTGAATCACACCACACAGCTTGTTGTCATTGGCAAACTTGCTGAGGGTGCACTCAGTCCCACTGTCCATGTTGCCCACTCGTCACTGGTCGCCACGTGGACATAGAGCCATTGACCACAACCCTTTGAGCGCGACCATCCAGCCAGTTCCTTATCGACCGAGTGGTCCATCCATCGAATCCGTATCTCTCCAATTTATAGACCAGGATGTCGTGCGGGACAGTGTCAAATGCTTTGCACAAGTCCAGGCAGGTGATGTCGGTTGCTCTTCCCTTAACCACCAGTGCTGTAATGCCATCATAGAAGGCCACCAAATTTGTCAGGCACGATTTGCCCTTGGTGAAGCCATGCTGGCTGTCACCAATCACCTCCTTGTTTTCCATGTGCCTTAGCAGAGGCTCCAGGAGGATCTGCTCCACGATCTTGCCAGGCACAGCGGTGAGACTGACTGTCCTGTAGTTCCCCAGGTCTTCCTTTTTTCCCTTTTTCAAAATGGGAAAGTGGTCAAGGTAGTTTTGATCTAGCTGTTGATATCAGTAACAGCACAGCTGTTAGGACAGAGGCTGTATAAATCCACTGAAGGCTCTGACTGGTTGCTTGAGCAGCAAATTTGTTCTAATTTCTTCCCCAAGTGGAGCTCCTGAGGGAGAAGGCGAGTTCGTTAACAGGCTGCAAGCTGCGTTGCAGTTGGTCTGGCTCCCCCTGACCTCTTCTCCTCCTATGGTCAATGGAACTTCTGCTGGAGTTCCTAGTGTATGCACATTTCTGTTAAAAGTTTATTTTAAAATGAAAGAAAAATACTAGTTCTTGTTATCTTGTCTAAACCTCAAACAGTTTCACTGAAGAAAAGTCCTCGGGTCTTGTGAGCCCAGCCTACTCCTGAGGTTGGGTTTATCAGACTGTCTAGAAGGTTCCTGAATTCCAGAGAAATTCCATTCCAGGGTGAAGAGCTAGATCTCTGAATTGTGTGTTAGTTTGGCTCTGGCTGCTGGATCCTCGCTGGGCTCAGTGGTTTGTTGCAGGTGGAAGCAGCTTTTGGGGTCTTTCCTAAAGCTCTAATCCCCAGCTGTCCTTCTACTTCCCTTTCCTCATAGGAAACAGCTGCTGGCTGATTGGCCTCTCTCCTTATAACCCTGGTGCAGCAAACACAGCTTCTAAGGTGGTCATAATGGCATAGGAAAATACTTCATTTTTCCTTTTTCTGACCATGAACAATTACAGTGTATTTGAGGCCCAGTCTAGACTAGGATTGTTTTTTTCATCTTTTGACAATAAGATTTTGGAAATAAAAACATGAATTGATGGTGTCTCTTTTAAATGATTAAAAAAAGAAATAAAATTAAGCCTGGACTTAAGTCATTTGAATGTTTCATTAATTTTGTTATCTCCAGGGTAGAAATAGCCCTGTAACTATGACATATCCCCATGATATCTTCCCATAACTATGAATATTGGAAGATACTGCTTTTGTGTCTTTCCATTCTGCATCACTTGCTGGACCATTTTTGTATTAGGAATTTTTGTGCCTTTGCTTTTTAAATCCACAGTAAATGTGTAGCGTTTTCTTCTTGAATTTGTGGGAGGAAAGAAGTGCCTAGTATTAAACATGCGATGTAAAACTGTATCTTGTTTTCTCTAGGAGTGAAGATGAAGAGCAAGTTAAAATAAAGGACTTCAGGTACTAATTTACAATAAAAGTACCCTTTGCTAGTAAATACCAGGATTCACAGTAGTAAAATATGAGTTTGGGCGGAACGTTTATTAAAACTATCAGCTATTGAAGAGTAAACTTTTCCTTTTTCTCCCCTAAATGGACAGTAATTTTTAGAGCCTCCTTGAGGATTTTATTTTCTACTCATTGTAATGCAAGTTGCGTTGCGGGATATCTCAGATGGTTTAGCAAAAGCCTGGGGTTAAAATTTTCAAGGTGAGAATTAGACGCAGTGCATTCAAGTTGCGCGTAAAGGGAGGAGCTAATCCTCAGTCTGTATGAATTTGAGAACTGTTTTTTTCTAGATTTGCCTACACTTGGAGGTATTTAAAATTTATCCAACGGGAAAATGGATCCAGCTAAAGCATGACAAAAATTCTCGTTCTGGAACAAGTTTTTTGTATAGGGAATTATTCAAGGTTTGCCACTGCACTTTGAATGCACGTCTTCCCTGAATCCAAATGGAAATTCACATAAATCACTTGGAAGATCTGAAATGCTGTGTGACTGAAGGCAGTCGTGTCCTCCAAATGACAAGCCACTTAGTGAAACTAGAGCTGGTTTACAAAGTTGTTTTCAAAATAAAAGTGTCTTTCGTTTGTCACGTGAGCAGAGATGTCAAAGCAGAAATACATAATCCACTCTGTGTCAAAAACATCATTTATACCGTATGCTTAGTAATAATTATGAAGTGTTCCTGTAAGTTAAATTAAATGGAAGAAATGCAAGTGTTCCAAAAAATATTTACAGGTTTTTTCTTGTTTAACGCCCAAATTCATTTTTCTTTACCGAGTATCCCAGATTGCTATACAAGATTCTGTTTTGTGCATGGCTTTAATAACTTTCATGTTGTATTGTTAATTCTTTTTTCCTTAAAGTTTTGGTTCATTAGTTGGAGGAAAAAGTACTTAGAGGAGATTGTGAAGGTTTTGCTTAAAAGCTATCTCCCTCCAATGGTGCTTTTTTCAAGCGTATTGGAGAGCTTTTTCTCCCTTCCCCTTTGTAACTGGGGGATGTAACAGCAGGCTTTTGGAATCATCCGGTCATCACCTCACTTTCTGCGTCCACCTGTTCAAGTTTCTATTGCTCGTAATTGACTCTTAGAGATGTTCTCCATCCCCAAATGTGTGTGTCTGTCTTCCTGAGGTTTACAGTTCAAGGAGCACACTCAATACCTTACCTGACCGTTCCTACCTGACGTGAAGGGAAACTTGGGTGAGCCTGAATAACCGAGAGAATTCTGTTTTTAAAAACCCTTTAGAGAGAAAAAAGCTAATTGCTGGGATGAATGACCCAGAAGTATTCAAGTGAATCCAGTTCAGTTGTCAAATACAAGTAGTGTTTGGAAACCTGTTTCAGTGCAGTAGCAGTTCACGTGATATGTTCAATTTTGGCAACCAAAATTAAATTGCTGAATATTATGGGGAAAATCATGTGTTCTACATCTTTCTTAAAATAATTTTTCTTCTTAGAGAGGCTCACAGTCAAACAGAGAAACGAAGAAGAGACAAAATGAATAATTTGATAGAGGAATTGTCTGCTATGATACCTCAGTGCAATCCCATGGCACGAAAGCTGGACAAGCTTACAGTGTTACGGATGGCTGTGCAACACTTAAAATCTTTAAAAGGTGGGTTTTAGGAAACTAATCCTGGAAGTCCTTGTTCTATCGGCAGTTATACTGTGTACCTTCTTTGATGTTAAATAAATCAAAGCTCATTTATTTTATGTTTCCTAGCTGAATTCAGTACCTGGTTTGTTCTTCATTTAAATTTACGTGTTTGTAACTTCTGGAACTTCATTTCTTCTTTTTGCTTGGTATAGCAGAAAAAAAACGCCCCCATTCAGTGTCTGGTATTTTCTCTCTGCTAAGGGTATGCCTTGCAATTGATTCACTCCTTGGTTCTTTTCTAAAATTATAGCAATCAAGCAAGTCTCTCTTTCATTTCTTTATTTTCCAGCCCCAGATTAAACGTGTGTTCTGTGATCTCTCCACTTCTCATCACACTTTCTAGCTGTAACTGATAATCGAGAAGCTTCCTTTTTGAGTTTGATTTTGTCCAGGAACTCCTTGTTCATTCATGCTGCCTCCTGGCATTTATGCCTGACGACTTCTTTGTTGTGATACATCACTCCTGAGCTTGGAGGAGGTGATCCTTGAATATTAACCAGCTTTCTTGGTCCCCTCTTCCCTCCAGGGCTTTATCCCATGGTAGTCTACCAAGCAGATCCCTGAAGAGGCCCAAGCCTGCTCTCCTGAACTCCAGGGTAATGAGCTCGCTGTGCGCCCTCCCCGCTGCCCTAAGGATCTTGAACTCTACCATCTCTTGGTCACTGCAGCCAAGGCTGCCTTTGAGCTTGACATTCCCCACCAGCCCCTCCTTGTTGGTGAGAACAAGGTCCAGCATAGCACCTCTTCTTCTCGGCTCCTTTATCACTTGCAGAAGGAAGTTATCTTCGACGCATTCCAGGAACCTCCTGGATTGCTTATGGCCTGCTGTGTTGTCCCCCCAACAGATATTGGGGTGGTTGAAGTCCCCCATGAGGACCAGGGCTTATGAACATGAGGCTGCTCACATCTGCCTACAGAGGGCCTCATCCACTCAGTCTTCCCGGTCAGGTGGCCTGCAGCAGACCCCCACTGTAATATCACATGTCCCTGCCCTCCCTTTGATACTGACCCCTACAGCATGTGCCTAATTCCCACATCACTAACTGGAGTTGTTTTTTGACATACAACGGACTGAATTCGGACTACTAGAACGAGTTAGAAGTTCCATCCTATGTAAAGCTTCCTGCCATAAAAATGTAAATCACTGGACTCTAAATTACATCTTCCACATTTCTTGTTCCAAAAATACCTGAACAACTTGGACTCCGAATTTGAGTGGGACAGTCATCAAGACTGCAAATGTCTCCAATCCAAATTTTCAAAGTCTTATTCCTTATTACCCTGGCTTAATGCCTTAGCTTGCTTAAAGAAAGATAGCAAGACCAGGCTGAAAGCAGCAAGATAGAATCATAGAATCATAGAATCATCTAGGTTGGAAAAGACCCTTGGCATCATCGAGTCCAACCATCTACCCTACTCTACAAAGTTCTTCCCTACACCATATCCACCAACACCACATCTAAACGACTCTTAAACTCATCCAAGGATGGTGACTCAACCACCTCCCTGGGCAGCCCGTTCCAGTGTCTGACCACTCTCACTGTGAAGAATTTCTTCCTAATGTCCAGTCTAAACCCACCCTGTTGCAACTTGAATCCATTCCCTCTTGTTCTATCGCTATTTGCTTGTGAGAAGAGACCAGCACCAACCTCTCTACAGTGTCCTTTCAAGTAGTTGTAGAGAGTGATGAGGTCACCCCTCAGTCTCCTCTTCCTCAAACTGAACAGTCCCACCTCCCTCAATCGTTCTTTGTACGATGAGGAGTTAGAAATAGTAACTTGTGGTCCTTCTAAAAAGGATCATCCTTACTAACACAAACAAGCCGTTCCAGCAGTGCAAGTTCCATTCAGCACTGTGCCCAACCCCTTCCATATTGATAAGGTGAAGTTCCAAAGTCTGTTTAGATCATCCATAGAAACCTAAAATCAACAATTTTGAAATGGGTTTGACTATTCAGGGACTGCCCGAAAGGCAGCAGCTGCACACTAGCCGAAGCAGGAAAATAATCCACTTGAAAATATTTTCCCCTCTTCACCATTTTTAAAGTTACAAACCCTTATGCTCGTCACCAAATCTAAAGCACCATTAAAGTGATGGCGGTAAGAAAGCTTACCAGAATCAGTAAACACTCGGTTTAAATACAGCAAAGATGGAGATAGAGCACAAACAACCCAGCCCCCTCTGCTTTATCACAAAGGAACTGCCAGAGCACCACGCCACAGACCCACTTGTACAAGCATCTTGCTGGTAGCACGGTATAGAATTGCATTTTAGATGATTTATATAAGTAGTTGTCCTGACTGTCCCTTTTTTTTTTTTTCTTTTTTTTTTTTTTTTTTGTCTTTGGTGAAGAACGTGTATTTTTCCTGCAACTGTATAACTGTATCTGGAGTTTCACGCCATTTGATCTTTCTGTTTATCTGCAAACGCCCACAACATTGGAGCGTTTCCCACAGCTTTCTGCCATGGGAAAGAACCACATGTAAGAACTCTGGAATCGTGACCTCTGATTTCTGAGATACTCAACACATGTTTTTATGCTGGAAGCTCCAAGTTCCTCACAGAACTTGGACACAAAATGCCCTCAAGAGTTAACACATGCCACAGGAAACTAAATACATAGAGGGTTGTTTTTTTTTTTAAAGACTGTCTAGGAGCGTGCTGTAAATCACTATAATAAAGCACAAACAAGACAGCTCTGAGGAACCGTATGATTTAAAAAGTTTTAAAGCTGGGGGGTTCATAAAGGGGGGCTTAGGTCATAAAAACCTAAGTCATGAGCAGCACAGAAACGGAAGGTACTCTGCACTGGTGAGGCCACTGGTGAGGCCCCTCTGCTCTGCACTGGTGAGGCCACAACTGGAATACTGCGTCCAGTTCTGGGCTCCCCAATTCAAGAGGGATAGGGAACTACTGGAGAGAGTCCAGCAAAGGGCAACGAGGATGATTCAAGGATTGGAGCATCTCCCTGATGAAGAAAGGCTGAGAGAGCTGGGGCTCTTTAGCCTGGAGAAGAGAAGGCTGAGGGGAGACCTTATCTATGTTTACAAGTACCTAAAGGGTGGGTTGAAGGAGGATGGAGCTGGACTCTTCTCAGTGGTTCCCAGCGATAGGACGAGGGGCAATGGGCACAAGCTGGAACATGGGAAGTTCCACTCAAATATGAGAAGAAACTTCTTCACGGTGAGGGTGCCAGAGCCCTGGAACAGGCTGCCCAGGGAGGTGGTGGAGTCCCCTTCTCTGGAGATCTTCAAGCCCCGCCTGGATGCAGTCCTGAGTAACATGCTCCGACATGCTCTGGGCAATCCTGCTTCGGCAGGGGAGTTGGACTAGATGATCTTTATGGTCCCTTCCAACTCTAAAAATTCAGTGAAATTCAGTGAAAGGTAAGAAACAACTGTCTGTTGTCTTTTCCAGTACCAGAAGTAGCGATACACAAACTAAGTGGTTATCTGCAGATGAAGCTAGCAGGAGCCAGAAGAGAAGCGGCTCTTCCTGCAATAGGGGGGAGGCCCGTGGCAGTAACTCCCTGGTAAAGGAGTCCGTGGATACAAGTAGTTTCCGTGGGCTCACTGCAGGGGTTGTCAAATAGACACGCTTGGCACGGACACCCTTCAGGGTCTACCAAACGGACAACCTAAACCAAGCTCAGGAAACCGCCCAAGCTGAAAGTGGTTGAAGCAGCTGCTGTGCTCATCCTATTCTTAGCCGTCTTTAGGAGCCAGCTCTCCTCCATTGCTGCCTGCAGCAGAACGGGCAGTCTTAAACACCGTAGGTGCTCTTATGTTCCGTGCAGAATCATAGAATCATAGAATCATCTGGGCTGGAAGGGACCTTCGAAAGTCATCTAGTCTGACCCCCCCCCGGCAGTCAGCGGGGACACCCCCAACTAGACCAGGTTGCCCAGGGCCTCGTCGAGCTTCACCTTGAATATCTCCAGGGAAGGGGCCTCAACCACCTCCCTGGGCAACCTGTTCCAGTGCTCCACCATCCTCATGGTAAAGAAGTTATTCCTAATGTCTAATCTAAATCTGCTTTTTTCCAGTTTAAAGCCATTGCCCCTTGTCCTGTCACTGCAGGCCTTTGTAAACAGACCCTCCCCAGCCTTCCTGTAGGCCCCCCTCAGGTACTGGAAGGCCGCTATGAGGTCTCCCCGGAGCCTCCTCTTCTCCAGGCTGAACAACCCCAGCTCCCTCAACCTGTCCTCGTAGCAGAGGTGCTCCAACCCCATGATCATTTTGGTGGCCCTCCTCTGGACCCTCTCTATCAGGTCCATGTCCTTTCTATATTGAGGGCTCCAGACCTGCACACAGCACTCCAGGGGAGGTCTCACCAGAGCAGAGCAAAGTGGCAGAATCACTGGTTGAATGTGAACACAGAATGAAGTGCAATCAGCCCGGGGCTCTTCAGAACAAGCGTTTAGTAGCTGACTGCATCTTGCTGAAACAACACTAAGTTCACCCGCCCGTTTCTTTGATTTGTTTTGTGTTGGTGGTCTTTTTTTTGGTGGCTTGTGTTGAGTTTTTGTTTGTTTGTTTGGGGGACGTTGCCCTTTTTTTTTTTTTTAAGAGATTTGCCATCTCTTTAACGATAACAAAATCATTATTTGCTACTGCAACTATATTTGTCCAGAAAAAAAAAAAAAAAAAAGAGAGTATTCTGAAAGACCTGGTAAATGAAATGTATATAAAGTATGAAGGTTTAAGAAACCAACTTGCTTATCAACCTATTTTGACAAGAAGGCTAAGGACGGGACCACTCCTGTCAAAGAACTGTTACGAATTCATCATAAATTATTTTGTCTAAATACTAAAGGCCCAGTGGTGTTGTCTTCTCTATGATACAGCCCTAGCTGTAAGACTTATGAAAGAAGCAATCTTTGAAGTCAGATTTGTTGTTTAAAAGCATTTAAAAGCATATTACCTGAGCTATTGTATTGTTCAAAGGTCTGCTGCTCACTTTACAGTCCCTTCTAGAGACACACTGATATACTTCATTGTTACTATTAATTATGTTATTTTCTCTCAGTTGTGCCAAAGTTCCTTAGGTTTTGTAGGACCCATCACTGATGTCAGGTCACGTACACCTGGGCTCTGCAAATGCTGGGGAAGAAAACTTTTACCACTCAGACAGAGCCGGCATTGTGAGAGCAACCCTCAAGGAAGATCTTTCCCACAAAACATTTTATGATTTCCAAAGATCTTGTGCTTATTTCTAGAGGTTTTGACATGAAAACAGCTGACGGACAAAAAGTTATGTGTATTAACTGCCCATCCATGTGAACTTATCCTTTAATAAATCAGTCATGCTGAGATACTTTATTCCCTTTTCTCTCCCATTTAACAAAAGCAATTCATAGAAGCCAACACAATATACACAGCTCTCAGGGCCTTAAATTTTTTTAATTTTATTTTTTTTCTTAAATGTAGTAGACTGCTATAGCTTGGCAGCTGTTCCACAGGATATTGAACAAGACGAGCTATAGAGACAGGATCTGCACCACGAAAACTGGCTACTTCCAAGGGACATGCGAATTTTTGTCACGTCTCAGGAATTCTGTCTTTTCCTCACCAGGAAGACAGGAAGCTTCTGAAAGCAATTAAGCCGGGAACAACCCAAAAAATTTAGTCACGACAGGCATCTGTCACAGTAAAGGGGATCTATATGAACCTTCTAGAAATGAGGTACACGCAGAACATGCCACAGCAGCAGAAGCTGTAGTTCAGCAGCACGTTCACCACCCTGCTTGCCTTTTCCCTGGATCCTCTAATTCTGCTGCTCTGAAACATGGTTTTACATCTTTTAACATGCAAGAACCTATAACCCCAAGTATCCTCTTCACCTCCGTATTTGTAGAGAACAAAATAATTCTCATCAGGGATATGGAATAAAATTATCTTCAGAGAAGTCCTAAATGGCACAAAGTTTCCAGCTGATGGCTACTTCCTGGAATTCCAGGACATGTTATGAATTTACATGATGTATGTCAACCTACAAAAAGGTAGCAAAAAACAAAGATAAAGAGGCCAGAAGTCAGGGCTTAGGGAGAAGCAGCATCATTTATGCAAGAATAAGTTCTTCATTTCAGTTCAGATCACGAACAGGAACACGCTACTGTCAGCAACCACCAAAATGACTAATTTTAGTTTTTTGTGCTTGTGAGTAAGCCAAATTTTCCAATACTCTGAAAAAAAAAAAAAAGCATAAGATCCACAGAAAAGTCCAGAACTACAATGCACCACAAGAAAGAAACATGGACTGAAGCTCCGCTCTAGACCCACGCGATAGCACTGTACCTGACTGAATGCTCCAAGGGAATCCTAAGAAGCAATTACACCCAAAAGAGCACAGAAAGGATCCCTCCTGCCCCCACGACGACTGTAAAATATTGTTACAGGAAAGGCAAAAATTAAGGTTTAATATATTGACATCTTCATGATTATATATTATCACCACTGCAGGACACGATGCTTCAATCCTGCGTGCAACATGGCAGGCCAGCCTTCCTGCACCCTACCTCTCATCCAGCTTGGGCTCCGTGCAGCCAGACAACTTTCTCCTTCCCATACCCAGATGGTATCTGTCTCTATCGCATTCTTATTCTCTTCTCCTAATTCCAAAAATTATTCTCTCATGTTTTCCCGTCAACACAGGAACTGGTTTCCCAGATAAGCTGCTGCTTTTATCAGAACTCCTCTCCCATCAAAAGTTTCTTCTCTTTAACTCTATACGTGCCTGCAGTAACAAATTAGTTAACCCACCTCCAAGTAAAACCTCAATAAATAATAAGGCTTTTTAAGAGCCTCTTGACACCTGCCTTATCCCTTACCATACCTACCTGTGCCAAGACTCCCTAGGAATTGTATCCATGAACTCTGTTTGCTTCTGATCAAACAGGCTCTTTCAGGTCCAGCCTACAGGCACTCTCCTTTCTAGAGGCCCAATTAAGTTGCAACATCTGGGGTTTTTAGCACCTAAAAAATGCATGTTAGTTTGGATTACAAAGTTACCCTGGCTATGGAATATCACCTTGAGCTACCCAAATCCACATTAGTTCCACCTCCCCGTTTATATTTTTAGGGAACAAGCCCGGGATCTGAAAACATGACTACTTCATATTTAAATTCAGTTATTAGGTATTTTAGGTAATTATTAGGTATTATTAGGTAATTGTCAGCAGACTAACAGCAGTGCATCAAAATAACATTTTATTGACCTGATTTACCACATCCTCTGATAACCTGCACTATCCCAAGAAAAAAACCTGTCCGTATCTTATTAGAATTGTATTGTTATATGTACATAAATAAGCACATACTATCTCAACTGTATTATAAAGTATGTATTAGTTTCACCATAAATGTTTACAAGTCACACTTTTACTTGTAAGACTATTTTAAATCAGAAAAATTCACAAATAGTAAAGGGAGAATCTAATAAGTGAAATGTGAGCCACAATATTGATCAATGACTGCAAAAGACTCAAAATTACATTTTTGTTTTTATTTTTTAGGGAAATCCAAGAAGAATCCAAAAATAGTGCTTTGACTCTAGATGGTTATATAAATCTTGTGAAAGAATTCATATACTCCTTCAATAACAACATCTGGACCATTTTCAAAGTAATCCAGTTAAAAAAAGAAAGTATGTTGAGGAAAGTCTGTATAATTTTAAGTTATTTATTTACTCTTTTATCTGTGTTAGCTACAGTACTTCTTGTTTTATTTAGAATTTATTTCTAGAATAAAATAGAAAAAAGAAAATAGATTTTACAATGGCAAAAACTGAAATCCGCACGTTTCATTTATACAAGTGGAATTCTAGCAATTCTCAGAAAGTACCTGTTTATTTTTCTCACTTTGCTCCATGATATAGCCCAAAATTCATTTTCTGTGAAGAAACAGAAAAGCTTATTCTAATAAAGCTAGAGAACAGATAATTTTGGCCCCACGTCCGTAAAAAAAAATTTGAAAGCAGGAAACCACATGCAAATTAAATGCAAAAAATTTATAGACTTAAAAAAAAAAAATAAAAATCAATCCAACAAGCCATTCTAGAAAACCTGGACAAGATGTCACCAAAAAATTCATCACTCGCAAAACGATTCGTATCTCTAAGATACAGAGCTGCTCTGTCAAAGCACAGGAAGTCAGAGGATGACAAAATCACCTATATCTTGTCCAAAAGCAGAAACGTGACATCTAGTGGCTGCCCCACCTATTTGTTCACAGGCTTCAGCCTTCGTCAAAAGAGCTGAACCGGGCTGCCTCCTGCTCACCCTTAGTGTTAAAAGAAATGCAATAGTGCTTATGGTGGTGCCTGCGTTTCAGTGTCTGTATTAACGATACGCACACGTATCAAATATCTTCAAATGCTTTCTTCTCATTACCCAAATTCATAAAAAAAAAAAAAACCAAACCAAAACAAACCAGAAAAATTATACTTCTATGATATCTATCGGTGCAAAAATTAATACCAGAGATAAAAAGATCTACTTTATATATTAATGCTATGTGGTTCTAATACAACCTATTAAGTGCCATGTTCTTGAGTAATTTGCTGTAACTGCGATATAATTCTTGCAAAAGCTGTCTCCCGAAAGAAGACTATCTGAAACAGCATTTACTTACAGACAGCACTATACTACACAAATATTATAAAAAGTCACGGACTCAAGCAATAGAAAATCAAGCTAATCCCTCCAAAAATATAAAGACTAAAAAAGATACTGTAGAATTTGAACATTTTTTTTTTCCGCTAATAGACAGTGCTAGCCTCGTTCTGGAACCAAGACAATCTATCCAAACCGCTCGAATTCATAAATGATCTTTGATGAGACCGAAGTGCTTTATTATAGTTATAGCATTACTTTTCTTAGGTGCTATGCACTGCCCCTCTAATAATACTTTACAAATAATACAAACTAGTAATTAAGATTTTGTTGCTCTTCTCTTATACCGTTACCATGTTTGCATACTGGGGAAATGACTATTTTTCTCAAAACCTTCTCTTCTGATCTAATTCAAATCCTTCCTGCTAGAACTGTATGCTTTATTTTCACAAAAACTGCTTGCCTGAAAAGGGCAAGGGATCACAAACCTCATCATTTGAGAATTACAATACCTTATTTTACAACCGTATTGTGTGCAAATCATCATTTCAATGAAATTTAATAGTTACAAATATCCTTAAACTGTAAGTACAGTAGGTTCTATAGAAAATAACACAGCCGATCAACATTCTACCACTTAAACCAAAGACAATAAATAAAAGTTTAAGTATTAAAACTAAGAAAAAATATTCCTGTACATTGTACAGTATCTTTTGGTTAAAGCTTCTTAACAAAAATATAGCAACGTGTTTTAAGCATTCCAGTTACAGATGGTTGAATATTAAAATTTTAAAGTTTCCCCATCATGAAAAAAATACTACATTTTTCCATAGGTGCAGCAGAAACTGTCTCTCTCTGAATAAGGCTTCAGTCTTTAAAAATATATAGACAGATAGGTATGAATTCAAATGAAACATTAAAAAATTATATTACAGTACTGAGGATGTATGGTTGTTGTGCATTATGTATTTTACATTCTTTCTTATTTTGAAAGAGCAAAACTAGAGAGCCCATTGTATATCACTGAGTTCAGCTGGATCCCCAAGTCCTCCATCAGCCTCCAAGTAATTCATAAGAGCTGTCATAGCAGTGTCATCATTTTCACATATTGCATCAAAGTCCAGCTGAGAATTACCACCTATAAAATTATTAAAACATTAACGTATGCAGTAAAGAGCATGAAGAATAAAGTAACTTTCAAAACGTATTTGTTTTTAAACAGCACCTTCCTTTGAAATCGAGGCAAATGTTTCCATGTAAACATTAAAAAAAAAATAATCAAGTAACAGAAATAATGGCTGTCTGCAGATAGCTACAAGGACATGCAGAACTTGATTTAAATCAAGAAGGCTTAAGTCTTGCCAATCCATGGGACTACCTCCAACTGCTAGCTAACAAAACTTGTATCCACGCAGTGACATTCATCTCACTGGGGTAGAAAAACTGCTTTCTACTTCGCGTCGCCTTAGTGGGAAACAGAGTCAAGTACCTGAATTCTCATCTGACGTACTATGCTGGATGAATGCCTGAAACCTTACAAGTTACTATGCGTTAGCTCTCGAAATCAATAGCTTGCTATACCCTTGCCTTTAACAACAGTAAAGTAAAATGCTTTAGCTCAAGTATCAGTGAAAAATGTCTCCTTCCCTATCTTGGATAAATGCTGTTGCTTTTTTATATTTTTTTTTTTTCCAAACTCTTATTGGAGGATTAGTTGGTTTTTTTTCATTTCTTTTTTTTTTTCTTTTTTATATAAAGGTCTCATAACTAAACTGGAAGAGAGATATAGGTTTAAAATAAATAAATCTCCAGTAACTGAAATAAAAGAGGGAGACAGAAAAGTTTCTAAGAGCTGAAATACAGGGTAAGCATAAACATTGCTTTTATTTTGCCTTTTATGTTAAAAATAATACATTGGCATTCTCCTCTGACAAGGCCAGTGCCCTGGTTGGAGTTATCCTGTACCCAAACTGTTGCCTTGGTGCATGCTTGAAGGGGGGGGGGGGGGGGGGAGGCAGAATTTTCTTTCTGAAACATTTTGACTAACCTTTGTACTGACTATCTATAGCTTGCAGTTAAGAAAGAGATAAAGTGCTAAAAGGACAATGGTTCACAAATTACAACCAGTTCCCTTACATTGTGCTGAAGTTCCTTTTCTTACTCATCTCTCTCTTCTGGAGAGAGAACCAGTAAGTACCTAATTAAAACTGGCATGCAAGAACGCAATGGCAAACTTGTGTTACAAGACATTATTTTTGTCATGAGATTCACTCACTGATCAAATTTTGCTGTTTGCCTTCCAGTGATAACGCATCTTTTTTTAGAGTCCTCTCATCTTAAGACAGACAGACCAATCTCTTTACGATTTATACATAGTTGTAAAGTGGGGCACTCAAAAATTACACCATTTATCAGAAATGTTTTCCCCTGCAGCCCGCAAAATATCCACAAGAGAAATACATCTTACTGAGGAGAGGCTCATTACTAGGAAATGAAATAGCACCCCGGTTTTGTTCTGAAGCCTCTAGAACTTCTGTTTCCGAAGGACATAACTGAATCAACTCTTTACTCGGAACCTGAAAGAACAAAAGCAGTAAAAGGGACAGAATTAAATTCGACATTTAGTCACAATTTATTACATTACAGAAACGTTATAAATTGCTGTCAGATTATTAAGAACTAAATAAACTAAACGGAAAATATGCATCAACGGGCAGATCTACTGCATTTAAAAATAATTTTTTTTAGAGATTCACAATAGCACTGGACTTGGCTTAAATAAAAGGTGTTGCTTACACATCTGTCAAAGGTACTTCACAGTGCTGGCGTCTGCTTTATTGAGGGTCTAATTCAATATTCAGCAAATAAATCCAGCACAACAAATTGTACTGGTGTATATGCTTTCCACGTCTAGTACCATAAACTACAAATTCCCAGTGACACCGTGTTTGTCAATGTTTACACGTTCTAGCTAAAAGATAAAAAAAAAGACCCTCATACCTCCCATGTTCTATATGCATTAAACTATACGAATTATAAACTTGTATCTTATCTATTATTTTGCATCTTGTTACCATCGTGATAAAAATCTAAGCAGTTTTAAATTCATTTTTTCAAAATGTAGAACGTCAGCTAGAAACAATAGAGGTGGTAGCCATCCTAACTCAAACATCCCAGGATTATTTTTTTTCCCATTTGTTTCACGTAACACACACATGCAATTTAGCAGGATAGATTTCTCGGGTTGACTGACTTGTGTATACTCTACTAGGAAATTAATAAAGTTGAAATGCTTTACAAAAATATTTTCAAAAACATTTTAGGAACAAATGGGATACCAAAACACAGAATAAAGAAAAACCTTCAACGAATACAACGAAGTTATCCTTATGATGAGATGCTGCATGATTTAGGGTTCAGTATATGTAAAGTCAACCAATTCTTAGGGAGAAAGACCTGCAGTAAGGCAGGGGAGAACCGATCATAAAAAAAAAAGGAGGAAGTCAAAACAATCTGTAGGTCAGAAGAATACTGTTAGGAAACGAAAATTGCAATCGTAAGATAAACTGTCTTGAAATGGAAAGAAATTTACATTCAAATAAATGGTGACGAAAAAGTAAATGTTTGTTCAGACAGTGCCCGATACACAACATGTGATATACTTAGGTAAAAGATATGTTAGCTATTCCCTAGCTAAGGTCAATAACTATGATAGTTATATTTTGCAGTGTTACCAGCACTACTAGATTAGCAAAACAACATATTTTATCAATTTTTAGAAGATTACGGAAATACCTTCAAAGTAAAAAATTTAAACATTTCAAAACCGAACATACAGCATGGATTTTTTAAAAAGGGTCTTCGAGAACATTAATCTTAAAAGCACAAGTGAGAGAAAACAAGAACTGGTATTTTGTTTTGGCTGTCAAACTGAACAGGTGGAAACACTTTTTACTCTCCGACAGCTATTTAGCAAAAGTTTTATGCAATTCCAAATCCAGAAGTCCTCACCACATGAATCACACTCACATTTAGCATAACTGTAGACCTTCAGCAGAGATCCTAATAACTGAGTGGAGACTGCAGTCCCCTCAGCCTCAGGAATAGCCCCTTTAAGGCTTGATCTGAGGGCTCCATAAATGAGGTTGGAACTGCTGCTGCTGTCACATCTCTCAAAAGACTTTCATAGCTACCAAGTAGTTCACAATATCTTACACATTCTCTTACAAAAACACAAGACAGGGTAATTTGGTTCAAATGTAGGCTTTGAGGTATCTGACATTAGCCTTTTACTTTTAGATTTTTACAGGCAGGTGACATACTCACATTGGTGCAGTTTACAGTTAAAGCTGGAGAAGGTGACTTTCTCAAGAGATGTGATGCACTTAACTCCCCAGACGGTGAAGAACGCAACCTAAAATTGCATGTGTTTAGTTGATTTACCAAGTCACATTGATCATAAACTGAAAAATAGCCTATGTGTTGCAGAACCCACCAGACTTCCCCAGTGATGAAGCATGAGCTAGCTAATCCGAGACAGTGTTGTCTTCAATTCTCCTAAATTCTAAATTCTCCTGCTGCAAGTTTTGATAACACAAAAAGCAGAAGAGATCAATAAAGGCAACGGGTCATCATTACTTGAGCACACTTTTATTTTTCTGCTGAACAACCAGCACTGACAGACCAAAGAGTAACAGGTTTCAGAATTATGCACACTGAGACAAATAGGTACATTTGTCCAAATAGGTACATTTGTCTCCCCAGTTCAAGAGAGACAGGGAACTACTGGAGAGAGTCCAACATAGGGCAACTAAGAGGATTAAGGGATTGGAGCATCTCCCTTATGAGGAAAGGCTGAGAGAGCTGGGGCTCTTTAGCCTGGAGAAGAGAAGGGTGAGGGGAGACCTTATCTATGTCTACAAGTACCTAAAGGGTGGGTTGCAGGAGGAGGGAGCCGGACTCTTTTCAGTGGTTCCCAGCGATAGGACGAGGGGCAATGGGCACAAGCTGGAACATGGGAAGTTCCATTTAAATATGAGGAGAAACTTCTTTCGGGTGAGGGTGCCAGAGCCCTGGAACAGGCTGCCCAGGGAGGTCGTGGAGTCCCCTTCTCTGGAGATCTTCAAGACCCGCCTGGATGCAGTCCTGAGTGATGTGCTCTGGGAACCCTGCTTTGGCAGGGGAGTTGGACTAGATGATCTCTAGAGGTCCCTTCCAACTCTAAAAATTCAGTGATTCCATGATTCCAAATACATATAGAATACAGGCAACATAGGGAAGTTCTCCTAAATGGTGGAGGGAAAACAACACATCCTTCTAATGCTCCCTCTACTATTATTTTTATATGTGTCTCTCCGTATTTTCATAAAATTCCAACTCAAAGTAAAGACTGCTTGTTCGTTACCAGAATTCCTTGAGATACTGCATGTCCTCCCTCACCAAACACGAAACTAACAGTGAAAATGTCATACCAGGGCCCTTTGGACAGCTTGCTCCCATCTCCCCCTCTTTTTCCTGACTGCCAAAGCACAAGGCTATAGAAGAACTGGGGCACTCTGGATACTTCTGTTTCCATCGCTTACTCAGACCCAAAACGTGATAAGGGATTGGAGGTAAGAGAGAAAATGGGTGAATGAACGGCCTGTCTTAAACAAGTCAAGTTGTTTATGTGGAATATTTATTAGTTCCCTACGTTCCAATATCCACTGCACCATTTGATAAGCAGTACTGCCACTTCTAAAAGCTGGGACAGATCCAGACTGAATAGATTTATAGCATTGCTATAACTAAAATTATCATTACTCAGATGCTAATTCAATTCAGATATGCTTGTGAATAGAGCTGTAGCCATAGTCCTGAAATTATTAAAAAATACTTGGTGATGCCTGATGCACAGTTTGAGAACCAGCTGTGTCTTACGAATATTAAAAAAATGCAGAGAGCAGATTCAGGTAGTAAATGTACTCATCCTATTGGATTAAGTCTGTAGTCACAAAGGTATTTGGTGAAAACCAGCTGGTGTTAGCCTTTGTTGATCACTCTTGTCTTGTTTCGATTGCCTCAGCGCGTTCAAGATAGTAACTTGATTTCATACAAAAGAAAAATGAACAAATAGCATGAAGTTCTACTCTTTGGCTGGAAAGAAATGCAGCGTTGTTCTCAGCAACAATTCTGGAAAAGTGAATACATCTGGGTACAAGCAATGACCTCCAAACATCTCCAGAAACATTCAGCCATTACTGATGAGGCCTTCAATGGCCAATTGCATTTGTGAACACCTCTTCCTCTTATAGAGACAAAACCTAGTTTATTTTCCCCCAAGCTGCAGGATGAACATGATGCCAGAGATCCCAGTTACACAGTGCAACTGCTCCCTTCCAAAGCTGGCTTCTTTTCAGAACTGCCCTTCCTTTAGGTACAGAGTTTACCTTATTCTGCTTGACTTTTCACCTTTTCTGTCATCTGCATAGCAACTTCTTGGGCTATTAGTTTCAGCACAAGTTTATTTCTCAATTTCCAGTGTCCACGGACAACTAAGATCATTGAAACAAATACACTTGCACAAGGCTAAAATGGATCTGATCACTGTGGCTGATGAAGCCGGCAAGCAAAATATTTTCCCTTTCAAAACATTGTGACGTTCAGTCTAGTAGCTGACAAATATGATGACTGTTCCCAAAGAAAGCACCGTAACGTTGTTTCATTTAATAAACAGTGTTTAAGCTGTGGACATAACTGGTAGAAACACTAAGTTCAATCAATGACTTGAAGACTAAGACTACCTGATGCAGTTTCTTGCACTCATCACTGCCAGCACTTCCACAAATACTTGTCCTGGAAAGTAGTTCTTTGAATCCAGAATTTGAATCCAGTTTCATTATTTATTTCTCCTAGCAGTCTCACTTTTTAAATTAGAAGCATTTCGGAACTATCGCTGTGATCCTCCAGAAAAGATGTTTTGGTAAATCAAACAAACTGGGGCAAACATGCTGCTGCCTTAAACTGCTGCTCCATAAAGGAATAAAGCCATGCTTTAATTACGTGATGAAATCCAAGACATCTACAAAATTAATCTCTGACAGATAGGGAGGTATGCGTCATGAGCTTCAAGCTTATGATAGGCAGACAAACAGAAAGAAAATTATGCCAGCGTTAATATTATGGAAGCTGAACTTCTTGATAAATAAGCTCAATTTCTCAAAGGTCTGTAGTGGACTATAAAAATCCATTCTTCTTTTGGCATCAGGAAGGATATGAAATAATAAATATTCCTGTGAAATATTCCTAAAGATGCCTCAGTCATACCTGCCTCAACTGTACAGCTGAATTCCATTTAAACAGACTAAAAAAAAAAATAAACCCACTCTTACAAAAAAGACTCCCCCAAACTGGGGAGATTAATTCAATACCATAATCTCTTCTCCAAATTCCACAATTCTGTCTGTTGTAATGGATTCTTCCGTTTCCTAAGATTAAAACAGATAGACTTTGCTCTCTTGTGACCTGCTGAAGTGTCACACAAGAGGAGAAATGGCTTGGTTTGATCTTCATACAACACTCATCTGTTGCTTAGGAAGATACTGCTCCTGAAACTCTTGCCTCTGTAGCAATATGAAGAGAAAGAGCATTGCTTGTGGTTCTTAAAACACAAATACCAGAACTTTCAAGGGATAGCTTTGAAGAAAACTTTCCCAGGAATGCATTCGTTCTTTCATTTTGTTATTCATCTATTTAATAATCTGGTTTCCTTAAGCTGATGACACATATGCTCACGTGGATGAGCATTTTTGGCAAAGGTCAGGTAATGTCAATCAAGAACATCACACTGAGCTGACTGAAGAGTCTAGAACAGAGTCAAATTAAGCTCTGCGTCATGGGTGGATATTATCTTGGGCCATGCCTGGATATTAACTGTTCAGAGATGAGAACTTTTGCCAACTTAATTCAGTCTTCAGAAGGACATCATAAAAAGTGACTCTCCTTCCCTCTATAGATGGTGCTGATGATAGGACTTAAACAACAGTATTATCAAAATGTAACATCCCATCTTCGCCGTGGAAGGTATCAATCCTTTTTTGTGGCCAGTGCTTTTCCTCCTCCTTGCTGGATAATCCCAGCAACCTGCCAACATGCTCAGGGATGGATTTAAATTATTTTTTTTTAAAGTAGCAATCTTTTCATCCCATCACAACCGAAGTGTTTATTCTTGTCTTCCTTTCATTGAAAATGAGCGGTTTCCTGTGCAGTTTTCCTATTTTACTAAAGGAGTGTGAATTCATTGTTGGAAGGTGATTCCAAAATACTGGAAAGAGAGTAAGAACCATCTACCGCTGTCACACATCACACTCTTAGGCTCTGACCATGGTCTTTACTGTTTCATAAAATTAAATACTGTCTTCTGATGAACAGAAAGTGGAGAAGACAACCACACTGCGAAGAGGTAATATGTGATCCTGGATTTCAGCATGGATTTACGAAGGGAAAAATCACACTTAACCAATCTGACAGCCTTCTACAAGGAGGTGACTAGCTCAGTGGATGAGGAGATATCGTTGGATGATAGTTACTTTGAATTTAAGAAAGCTTTTCACACTGTTTCCCATAACATCCTCACAGACCAGCTGGTATCAGTCAGACTACTACTGAAACAGCAGAATCCGACTATGCTATGGCGTATTGATGTATGTACATATAGATTGGAGGACAAGATGCTGTAGCGCAGCCGTGCAGAAAGAGATCTGGGCCATTTGTTTGATAGTAAGAGTTATGACTGAAAACAGACTACTTCTGTGCACATGCATCCCAAAGTCCTGGAATCTGCTGGCTCTGAGACTTTTAAAAAAATGTTCTTAAACAACAAATGTTGATACAGTGCAAAGTGACACAGAGTAATAACCTTTCTTTCTGTAAGTAAATCAGGCACCACTGTGGGTGCACAACACAAAAAATAGATAAGGATTTCTTCATGTTAAAATTATCTTTCTTCCTTTCAAATTCCTTGGCTATGCTGTGTACCTGCTAAAACTGGTAAGTTCTAAAACAGTCAATCTTCAATTAACAATTTGAATCTTGTATGGATTCCCATTTGGAATTATGCGAGAGGTTTTTTTAATCTATGGCTGGGTACTGGGAAGGAATTGTGCTATGACTTTAGACTAAGCGCAGGATAATCAGGAAAGGGATAACACGGGCTATGAAATCACTCCACTGAACCGTTTCAAGGGAAGGTTTCCTAGCAGAGCAATGCTATCAGAAAAATATAAACACTACTCACAAACAACTGATTTCCATTCCCAAAGGGTTTATCTATCTATTTCAACATCATGTGAAGAAGCTGCATTACTGTAATGCTTTTGAAGTCACAGTTAAATAATACTTTCATTAAAAGAGGAAAGAGCATGCCCAGAACAAAACTATTTATCAACACCAGCGATGTGTGATATAGGGGAGAACTTTGTAGTGTAGGGTAGATGGTTGGACTCGATGATCCCAAGGGTCTCTTCTAACCTGGACAATTCTATGATTCTATGATTCTATGATGTGTTCTGCCATGCATGAGATTAACCTTACGTTACAACTGGCATCTCATAACGCTGCTACTCAAACTAAAAAATACTTTATGCACATAATACAATAAAAATGTAACTTGAACAACCCCCACATAATCATGTGTAACTCTTCTCTATCTTTACTTAAAAGCCTAATGTATGATGTTAAACATTTATTACCTTTGCAATTCTAATATTTCATTTGCAATTTCAGTTCCTATACTTCCAGCACCAAGAACTGTTCCAGAGGACATTCCAGGTACACTTACTAAAGACTGTTTTGCAGCATCTACAATTAAAAAAAAAAAAAAACCCACAACAAAAGAAGACCTTAAGTTTGTAGCAGTTTCATTACTCAGCAACAAGGATTAATTTTAAAGCAGTTTTTGTGCTATATCTCTAATTTTCAGAAATTAAATTCCTTAAAACACTAACTCATGAGGGATATTGTTTTCTCATTTGAAATATAAAAGATAAGTGAATAATACATTTGTGAAAATTGCTGAACTCCAGTAATGAAATTAGCTTTACTCATTACCACTTCCAGTCTCTCTCACAGACAACGCAAGACGTATGAGAAAAAAACTCTTGATTTTTCACAAACAGAAATCAGTTATTAAAAACAACAATTTCAAACGCAAAAACAAAAAACCTTATAGCAAGATGACAAAACAGCACCCTATATTCTCTAGGTAAACTTAGACAGCACAGTTGCATTTCTTCAGAAAACCAGGCAAAATGTGAAGAGGGTCTGTGACAGAAGCATAATATCCTATCCACCAAAATCCTAGCTATTGTAGAAGCCGCTAGAAGGAAAACACATGCTATAAATCCTTCTGATCACAGTTACGTGAATAATGTGAATTAGGATGCTGTAACTAGAAATTGTCACAAGAATTAGCTTTAAAAAATTTTAATCCTTCCTTGCACAATAACCTAGAATAAAAAAAATTCCTGGATTTAATAAATCTAAATATGCAATGATTGATCAGGAGATGCATCTATGGTAACTGTAAGAAGCAACACTTGCCTTCTGCAGGCTGGGAACCATGGGTGACCTGTTCTTCAGCTGACTCGTTATGACCTCTGAGATTTAAATTTAAAAAAAAAAAAAAATCAGCAAGTTTTTCAAAGGCAAACCTCAGCACATTTAGGTTTGATTTCAACAATACTTTACACAGAGTAGAAACTAACATCCTCAAACTAGTAAAAAAAATGAGATATTCCTCACATGTTTCCATGTTCAATCCTTTGTAGTGTTGTTTCCGATGCACCGGGTGAAATATTAATTTCCACTTATTCTCCAAATAAAGAAGAAAGGCCAAAATAGTTGCTTGTGTTCCATAAGAGAAGGCGGCTACATTTTTGCTCCTAAGAGGGAGACCAGTTAACCAGAAACAACTGCTACAAGGAGAGGTCAAGGGCTACCTTCTGCTAGCAGCTGCTGCCTACCTTGCCTCCTCTAGACAGCTGCAGATGCCCACATCTCCAGGGCAAGCAAAACTGGCCTCTGGCTGTTGGGCAGCATAGATGGTCTTAACTGCTCTTCTCTGCCTTCTTGAGGAAAAAGGACATGGGCAAAATAGGTGGGTGATGTTGACTGAAGATATGAACCAGATACAGAACAGGTAAAAGGCCCCCTTGACAACTTGGTTTAATGGAAAAAAAATCCCCTCTGTCCCCCTCTCAAAAAACCAGTCATTGGGAAAGATCCTCGGTATCACTGGAACAATCCAAATTACAGCCCCATTGCAAGGCACAGAGAATGAAAAAGAAGAATTAAAAACAAAGAACGAAGAATTTAGGCCCCTCCCTTGCAATCGATTTGGAGAGTACTTTTCCATCCTGCCTTGCATTTCTAGGATCTATCAATTCTGCTTCTCCACGTTCTGACACATGGTGGGTAGGGTATCACTTAAAATTGGGTCAACTGATACATGCAGTCTTGTAAAGCTCGGAAGGAAAAATAAAGCTAATTTCGCATTTCCATTTATTCAGATCTACTTTTCTTAAAAGATCCTTCCTTTCTTCCTTTAATAAGCAACTATTTCACCTCATTTTTTCTACTGGAAACAGCAGTTTTCAGAGTTAAATCCAGAACTTAAGCCTGAAATAAAAATAACTGGTAAATGCAAAAAAAAAAGTGTTCTTCCAGGTTTTACTCAAATAATTTTTGTGCAGTGTTGATATTTTCTAGTCTTTTTCTCCTTAAATAAGTTGCTTTCTGTTAATGGTAACTGTAATTAAGACAAAAATAATATGGGAATTCATATAATGAATTACTTACAATACCACAGTGTTGTTTGATACGATGTACTCCAGTTCTTTGGTCCATGGATTCATGAAACTAAACCACTGACTCTTTAAAGTAACAAAAGTCCCATCTTTTGCTCTGAATTTGTAGGAATTTGTAAATACTTTTTCTTTATTCTGCAACACTAAATAAGAAAGGAAAGTTGTAATCACCATATTTATACTTAGAAAGATGAAGTTAAAAAAAAAATATCTGTTTTATAGCATCATAAAACCAAAATGGTTTTGACGGCCTGAAATAAAAATTAAATCCCAAAACAACTGACAGGACAGGACGCCTGGTAAAATCAAACTACAGTTTCATCGATGTTATTAATTTTAAATTAAAGCCCAAGTACTAAGTTTCTGCAAACCACTAGCAGGGAGACTACTGACTTGGTGAACTTTCACAATTGGTGTCTTTAATTATACTCCTTCCTCATTCCTATAAACTATTCCTATAAACAATTGAAGCAGGGGGTTGAAAGAAGCACTAACATTATTCCCTTGCGATCGAAGCACTGCACCAAGATCCAAGACAACAGAAGTTTCTCCCTGCTTTTATGACAAGCTTTGTGCGGGCACCTCTTAATGCAGACGCAGAAAAGGACAACGCTAAGATTGTTTAAGTTTATTAACTCTCAGCTGCTGATTTTTTTTTGATTTGTGCCGTTTTCACGAAACAGTTATGTGTAGTTATATGTAGTCTGGGAGGACCAATTATTTTGTACCTTCTTTATGTTTTTCAGCTAGATGATTGTGATCGTCTTGATGGCAGTACTCGTAACAAGAAGTTCCTAGAAGCTCTTGTGGCAGATACCCTAAAATTGCTGTTGCACTGTTAGAAATAAAAACATAAACTACAGCAGATTCGAACAATTGCAAAGCTTGCTTTCTTCAGTATCAGATAAAGCAGAAAATTAATATTTAAAGAAATAGATGCTTGTGTTCATGTTTGAGAAAAAGATGCAGCATTAGTATAGTTCTAAAACAACAGGAAATATTATTCACTGCAAATTATCCATTTGCAATGAATGGCAATTCAAAGACGAAATAACAGTGTTTACACGTGCAAACCACATGTACACACAAAATATTTATGATCATTAGGTCTTCCCATTACCTAATCAAAGTACTGGTCATACATAACGAGTCATTAAAAAAAATTTTATAGTCGAATTTTGCTCTGCCTCTTTAAGGAATAGGTTTAAAATGACACTTTTAGCTGAAAGACAAGAGGACGGATAGCAATAAAAAGCTTCCAGTGACAATAATGGACTTAAAGCTTAAACAACTCAGTCTACGCAACAAATAAAAGTCTGCTTTAGGAAGTTCAGAAAATAGGAACTTAGCTTCCATTTCTAATGAAATAATTTGGTGCCTCATTTAGATATAACGTGTGTGTTCCAAGTAGTGAGATTTTAAGAAGTAATAATTTTTGGTTCAGTGTTTATTACTTAAGTCATATGCATAGCTATGAAACCCTAACTTGAGATTTTTCTTTATGAATAAATAAGTACATCAGTGCATTTTACGACATATCTTGCTAGCTCATCTTTTCCTATAGAACAATACACTTACATTTATACATTCTTTTGTTTGACAAAAAAACAAAGCCCAAGTTCTCATAGATTCAGAATGACCTGCTTCCTGTGCACAGCACCTAGAAACTGTATCCTGCTTGCAAAATTACGGCTCTGACAGAAAATATTAGCAAATTTAACTACTGATGTTATTTTCATTTTCTCTTCATTAAAGAACAAAACGCTTACCGCTGATCTACATAAACAAATTTTCCATCCATGGCAAATCGTGTAACAAATTCTGTTGCTTTGACTTTTATCTCTCCACTCTTTTGTGGAACAATATAAGGATGTAACCTCCCAATTGCAACAAGACAGTTAAAGTTACTACTGTCCTTTTCTACGTCATTTTCTTCTTCCACTCCCACATCATTAGGAGGCCAATTCTTCATATACCCAGTACAGTGAATGGTACAGTATTTTCTGTGATCTAATAAAAATAAATGAAATAAGAAGCAGTTATAGTTCAAAAAGTAAACCGAACTACTTTTTTAAATTCTGTTTACCAACAGCAAAACTATTTTTTATGGTTACCTACAACAAAGGTACAAGACTATAGATAATTTTACAGAGTATTTTTTTAGTTAATTTTGTACTACTTCATTTTGGCTTACCTGAAAAGAGCGCTTCTAACCCTATGTAAGATTTTGGAAGATAAGTTATAGTTGTTGGCAATTCAAACACAGTCTAACAGAAAAAAAAAGTAAACCAACAGTCTGGTAACACACAGATCACTTTCTCTTCACAGAGTTTCACATGTATTGTAAATTTAAATAAACTAGAGAGGCACTCTGTAGCTTCAAAATCAATTTACCTTTTGTGAACATGATGATCTTAACATACACTTACTGCAATTGCTAAAAGAATCAGTCAAGAGAACAATCCAAAGAAACTTAGCTTATTTTCTATTTATCTTAGGTTTCTGGATTCCCCAATTTTCTGGGAACAAAAATATTTTAAAAGCCTTAAATGACAGCATACACTGTCATTTATTCCTATGGCTGGTTGCCTCTTTGCTGCCTATATAACATGCAAACACCCACATAAGCATCAAGGCAGAGAGATGACATCGTGTGCCCTACAGTAACTATCTTTCAAAAAATTGACAAAGTATTCTTGATATCTGTATTCTGAACAAACTATGCTTTACATAGATTTGACTGCATTAACCCTATCAACTACAGAATACATATAACAACTCTGTAAAATGAAAAACTGAGTTATCCTACTGTGACTTTGTCACAGTTTCTCCGATTGTCAAGGTGCCTTCTCTCAATACTGCTTTCCTGAGAAACATTGACACAAGTTAAATTCTTATCTCACCAAGTTAGTCGGCACATCAAGGGAGACTGAATTTTATTTACTTACAATGACAGACCTATTTCACAATTTACTATTGTATTGTATATCTCAACAATAACAGGTTACATTGAAATACAAAAGCAAGAGGATTTTTTCATGGTTAAACAATCTCAGCACACGTTTGCAAAAATCAAGGTATTAAATAAAAGCTGGAAATTACATTTTTAGAAAGATCCATTCACGTAAAACTTGACAAGAGTATACTGCTGTACAGGCATACCAAAATATGAACTAAAATAAAATTATCAGAAAAATGAATGGAATTACCACTGAAAAGTTAACTTTGTTATTAAAAGAAAAAAAAAAAAAAGGTAAATTCATACTTTTTAAGTACACACAAAAAGTAAATCAGAAAAAAAAGTTGGTTTACTTGCTTTTTTTCCTTCAAAACAGTAGATTTCGCAGGCCTTACTCACAGTTATCTTCAAGACATAAGTTACTTGGTTTCATTCTTTTGATCTGCTCCAGTGCTTTCAAAAATGAGAGACTTCTGAAATTTGACTACAACAGACAATGTGCTCTTAAACAGCCACTGTAACTCAGACTCCTCCCTCCCTCTTTTCCAGGAGTGAACAGGGAGGAGAAAGAGTACAATTGTACTGTTTTTTCAAAACGTGTCTCTAGTACACATTTGCACTTCTCTATAGCTACTTTGTGAAGTCAGTGAGAACTACAAAGCTCACGCTACTGATTCGGAACTTAAATACATCAAGTTTCAAGACAGAAAGCCCCCACTTCATCTACACTGTTTGAATACCTTTCTTCTTTGGGTTGGGCAAGCACTCCTTTTCTTCTTTGACTGTGGTCCTACTACATTTTATCCGACAGAAGAAGGAACGTCGAGCACCAGAATTCAGTCGAGCTGGTCCAGCTTGAAAATCTCTGTGTACTTGCAAGCCAGCTTACAAAAAATTAGTAAAGTAGTTAAAAAAAAAACAAAATCCAACAATAAAACTTCATAGTACAAGGCCTTTTCTTCATTTTAGCTTCCAGTACGTTCTCCTCACTCTTTAGTTTCCTAAATTTTGTCCTAGCAATTAAAAATGAAAAAAGTCTAATAACTTAAATAGGGCAAAGAAAATGTGACTGTCACAGAGATTCTAAAATTAAAAAGAATTACCAAATTATTTCTAAACCCTTCTCAATATTTTGAATGGTATTTCAATAAATATGCTTTAAAATTTCAACTTCTATTGGGTACAAGGAAGAACTGCAAAGATTCTTATAAAAGCCAGCTATCAAAGTGATCAGCTGCACAGTACACAATGTTTTCCATATTAGAAATAACTATAAACAGAATAAGATTTCGTTGAATTAGGATTGACACTTAGCATTTTCAGAGAAGACAGTGATTCTTGATATTGTAGTATTTTATCCCATGTTCGACTACATCAGGTCTTTTGTATTGACAAGACCTATCAAATACAAGAAAAAAGAGTAGTATGCCTGGTATGAAGAACGTCAGACCACATCTTGGTAAGTGTTTAACAATGCAAATCTCAGTCATCATTATTATCTAAGATAAATTATTTTCTGGGCTAGCTTTTAAACTGTAAGTGCATTCTAAGCAGCAGATAAGCACTCAAATATGTTTGGTTCATAGAAACTGTATCTCAAGTTTGTACATCCACGCATATACGAACACATGAATATGTCCTTTATAATAACTAAATTTATTAACAACTCTTTAAAAAAAGTCTGAACGCATTCAAATATGACTTACTTTTCCCATCTATGAGCTTCTCCCTAGGAGAGATATCTGAAGAAGAAAGTTGCTCCTTAACCTTTGCAACATCTTTTGGATGCAAGTAATCAAACAAACTTTGTCCAATTAAACTGGCCTATTTAAAAAGAAAAAACAACACCAAAACCCAAAAGATGTTAGAACCACATCGTTTTAGACCCGGACCCCATACATATTACTTGTATCTCAGAAAAACAACTTTCTACACCATTAAAAAAAAAAAAAAAAGTCAAATACCACAGTTACTCTAAACATCAGTATTTTGATCCACATTTAATTTGCCATTGTTTGATATTATTTTTATAAAAACAGGGTAGTAAAAACTACTACCTCTTTGCAAAATAGCAGATTTAGTTGGATATTAAAAAACAGTTCTGTAAAACTAAATTTTGTATTTATGTACATAATATGATGCCTGATCCTAGCCAAAGAAGTTCATGCACAAAATAAGATTACTCTGCGGGCAGGGGTATGGGGGAGAGGAGGTAGGGAAATAGGAAGAAATATTCATGCTACCTAATGACTGAGATCTAATTTGGCTCGACAAATCGGCACCACTGAGCCAAGAGCTGTCTGGAAGCAGAGGTTAGCTTACTTCAGCACTCCTTAGTAGGGGATATTTACAGGAATCTCTCTACTTACAGGAATCCATTCAACCTGCTGACTCTGCTGATCCCAACTGGTCGGCTGCACTACTGTAGGCAGCACTACTTTCTTTCGAAACGGGAAGGAATTCTCAGAAGCGGGCTAGTTTTGGTTTTTTCATTGCTTACCTTCACCACAGCAGGTGAAATCAATGAGCAGAAAGGAGCTGTGTTCACAAGCAGCATTCTAGATGCAAAGTGCAACTCAGTTTGGACCCGTGCCACTTGCTATGTTATCACCGCATACATAAAAGGGAACACTTTTCCAATAAGCCAGAGTCAGAAGTGGGCTTAATGGAAAGCTTCTAAGAAAGCAGGATAAACATACAGCCACTTTCATTTGCCTAGCCCACATCTAACCCTAATGCAAAGGGAAAGTGCCACTGAGAAGGCTAATAAAATACATAGGTGTAACAGATTAGGCTGCAGAACGGGATTCATAAGCTAGAATAATTCCCAAATAAGCTAATAAATGCATGGGTTGTCAGTCATGTTCTCTGAACCTCTTTGGCTGGACTAGCAAAGATCTTACGTGTCTGCAAGTAGGTGTATCTGATGTGAGACACTCCAAAAGGTACTTCTTAGTCCTTGAGTAAATTCAGTGTAGAAGGTGTTTTTTTAAAAAAAATAAATCTGCTTTATGCTTGTTCCCGTAAGATTGTTCACTTCACTTCAATTTAAAAAGACACAGTTTTGGGTTTTTTTTTTTAAAAAAATAATAAAAAATTTTATAAAACAGAGTCCAGATTGGTTACCCTTCCATTTTGAAGAAAATTAACATAGCATAAATGGTTTCAAAGTTATAAAAGTAGACAGATGGAAGCACTAACTGTTTTAGCCTCTGCTTTTGGAACAGAAGTCATAGATACCTAGAATCATAGAATGGTTTGGGTTGGAAGGCACCTTGAAGACCATGGAGTTCCAACCCCCCTGCCATGGGCAGGGACACCTCCACTAGAGCAGGTTGCTCAAAGCCCCATCCAGCCTGGCCTTAAAACCTTCCAGGGATGGGGCATCCACAACTTCCCTGGGCAACCTGTTCCAACACGAACAAGTTACTGTGCTTTGATTATATGTGGTAATTGTCCATGATGTTCAATATCAACTAATGGAAAGTACTTACATTTTTCATATTTCTCTTATCCTATAAGCTAACTCACACTATATCATCTTCCTTCAAGTTAAGAGTATACACACAGAGAGTTATTGTGAATGCGGTGTTATTTAGTGCATCTAAGCACAAAGGCATCACAAGGAAAGCTTTAATTAAATTCCGCTACTGAACTACCAATTTTCCTTGGCCTAAAAAAAAACCCCAAATCACTTCACTATTTAAAAGAAAATCCCTTGGAAACAGAAATTAGGACATTTTCAAATTATCCCTTCCTCTCTGACTAGCAGTTTATTTAAGGATGATCAAGTGAAATCTGGTGCTATTACTCAGGTCAGGAACACTGACTGTACTTGCAAATATTTCGCTCCAGGATACTCCAAGCCTTACTCTGAAGGAGGTTAAATCAAAGACATTCCAAGAAATGATACACAAGGTGTGTTTTTCAGTAATATACAATAAAATGGGAAAGTTAAAAAATTTCTAAGAAAACGCAAGTTAAAAGCAAACCAAGAAACTCAGTTATAACCACCTGATCATAATTAAGTATTTTGCAAACTGATTCTGAGACAAACAGAATTTTTCCTCTGTTGCATCCAACCACAAATAGGAATCCATCTGCAGCCTGAAAATATAAAGATACTGTCTTTAAAAACATACAATTAAAATATAAAATGAATATTGATGACTACAAGGAAGCACACTTTTAAACCTGATTTTTAAAATTAAATAAGTTATAAATCACACCAAAAAGCAATTAAGATTAAAAGGACCAAATCAGACCTTCAACTACAGACAGCTAAAGTTTCTTAAACACAGCTTTGGGAAAACAGGTGGCCAGCTGCAAAACAGCTTAACTTGGGAGTCATCTTGCAGATCTTGGTGAAGTCTGTTATTGCAGCGAAGGAAAAAGAAAATAGTTGCAAAAGAGAAAGGGTAAACAGGTGTGGGTATATGACGAAGTGGAAAAACAAGAAGAAAGACTTTTTTTTTTTTTCCCGTATTATTTCCGCATCTTTTTCAAAGTAGATCTCTAAAATTTTAAATGAAGGACAGCAAACAATTGCAAGTATATTTATGCGTAATTAAAAGCATTCTCTATATTTGCATGCAGACTTTAATATCAACATAAAAAAATAGGTCTTAAATACACAGACTGTATACAGATTTATTATCTCTTTAAGAGCTTCTGCCTGCCATGCTAACAAATCATCTTCTATACCCTTTTATGAAAAAGCCTATATAGTGTAAAGCGTTTATGAACCAGTACTTATCAAGTACATCAAAGCACTTGCTTGGAGAAAAAGGTGGGGAAAAAAGCACCCTCCAACTAAAAACTCAAGTTAATGACAGGTTTTAATGAGAACATCATTTACCTGAGATTTTCCTTCCACTTACCCGGAGGATTAACTGTCGGAGCTCGTCATCCTTTAAAAATGAAGGTTTATACCGCACTTCTGTATAGGAGCTAGTGGAACCTGGAAAATAGATTATTTGTAGACATTATGTCAAAAGTTACATTTTAAATTTACTTTCAATAGAGTTATACTTGTTTGTTATTTTACAAATTTTCTTTGCAACCACAAGAGCTGAATAAAAAAAAGTCTAAATTCTAAAAACATTAAAAATAAAAAACCTAATGAACATATGCTGGTAATAAATATGGGCACGCAACCAGTTTTTTCTTGCCCTTTATTTAGCATAAAACCAGGAAACTTATGTTCACATATCTTTAATGTACTACTAGAAAAATGATATTAGGAGAACTGAATTTTCTAGAAACATTTCGTTGGCAGACTTCAGAATCCTTAGCATTTGCTGAAATCAGAATAATTCCAAAATCATCAGCTGTCACGAATAATGCTTCTTTAGTACTATATATACAACAATTCAAAAACCACTCTATTGTAGTTAAATTGAATGTCTCACTTAATGCAATGAGACTGACTGATTACATATACTTGTCTAGCACCGATGGCAAGTACTCTAAAATAATTTTTAGCCATTACAAGCATTTCCACAACTTTTCCTAGATTTATTTTTTTTATTTAAATAGCAGTTGAACTTTCCAGTAACCTTCAGCATTCACTGAATGCTGAATATTTCCACAGAGCATCTTGTATTTTCTTAAAGCATTTGTTTTGAAGATACATATAACAACTGGACTTAGAGTTGACCAAATTATTCTTCTGAAACAGTGCTGCCAAATATCCTGAAATCTTGTGTGCTGCTGACAGACCATGCGATACGCAACTTAACCTGCCACTGAAGTGAGTTCTCTGTGCTCCCTATCAGTGCAACCACTTACATCAGTTTCTTTAGGAAAGTATTTTTTAACCGTCTTTTTCCACGATGTTGCAAATTTCAAAGTCAACAGATAAACACGAAATTCCAATATACAGACAAAGAGTTGATGCGATCACAAACACAGGAATAACACCCAGGAGTATGAGGACCATTTGCTTCTCGATTATCAGTATAGCTAGAAAGTGTGATGAGAAGTGGAGAGATCACAGAACACACGTTTAATGTGGGGGCTGGAAAATAAAGAAATGAAAGAGAGACTTGCTTGATTGCTATAATTTTAGAAAAGAACCAAGGAGTGAATCAATTGCAAGGCATACCCTTAGCAGAGAGAAAATACCAGACACTGAATGGGGGCGCTTTTTTTCTGCTATACCAAGCAAAAAGAAGAAATGAAGTTCCAGAAGTTACAAACACGTAAATTTAAATGGAACAAACCAGGTACTGAATTCAGCTAGGAAACGTAAAATAAATGAGCTTTGATTTATTTAACATCAAAGAAGGTACACAGTATAACTGCCGGTAGAACAAGGACTTCCAGGATTAGTTTCCTAAAACCCACCTTTTAAAGATTTTAAGTGTTGCACAGCCATCCGTAACACTGTAAGCTTGTCCAGCTTTCGTGCCATGGGATTGCACTGAGGTATCATAGCAGACAATTCCTCTATCAAATTATTCATTTTGTCTCTTCTTCGTTTCTCTGTTTGACTGTGAGCCTCTCTACGAAGAAAAATTATTTTAAGAAAGATGTAGAACACCTGATTTTCCCCATAATATTCAGCAATTTAATTTTGGTTGCCAAAATTGAACATATCACGTGAACTGCTACTGCACTGAAACAGGTTTCTAAACACTACTTGTATTTGACAACTGAACTGGATTCACTTGAATACTTCTGGGTCATTCATCCCAGCAATTAGCTTTTTTCTCTCTAAAGGCTTTTTAAAAACAGAATTCTCTGGGTTATTCAGGCTCACCCAAGTTTCCCTTCACGTCAGGTAGGAACGGTCAGGTAAGGTATTGAGTGTGCTCCTTGAACTGTAAACCTCAGGAAGACAGACACACACATTTGGGGATGGAGAACATCTCTAAGAGTCAATTACGAGCAATAGAAACTTGAACAGGTGGACGCAGAAAGTGAGGTGATGACCGGATGATTCCAAAAGCCTGCTGTTACATCCCCCAGTTACAAAGGGGAAGGGAGAAAAAGCTCTCCAATACGCTTGAAAAAAGCACCATTGGAGGGAGATAGCTTTTAAGCAAAACCTTCACAATCTCCTCTAAGTATTTTTTCCTCCAACTAATGAACTAAAACTTTAAGGAAAAAAGAATTAACAATACAACATGAAAGTTATTAAAGCCATGCACAAAACAGAATCTTGTATAGCAATCTGGGATACTCGATAAAGAAAAATGAATTTGGGCGTTAAACAAGAAAAAACCCGTAAATATTTTTTGGAACACTTGCATTTCTTCCATTTAATTTAACTTACAGGAACACTTCATAATTATTACTAAGCATACGGTATAAATGATGTTTTTGACACAGAGTGGATTATGTATTTCTGCTTTGACATCTCTGCTCACGTGACAAACGAAAGACACTTCTATTTTGAAAACAACTTTGTAAACCAGCTCTAGTTTCACTAAGTGGCTTGTCATTTGGAGGACACGACTGCCTTCAGTCACACAGCATTTCAGATCTTCCAAGTGATTTATGTGAATTTCCATTTGGATTCAGGGAAGACGTGCATTCAAAGTGCAGTGGCAAACCTTGAATAATTCCCTATACAAAAAACTTGTTCCAGAACGAGAATTTTTGTCATGCTTTAGCTGGATCCATTTTCCCGTTGGATAAATTTTAAATACCTCCAAGTGTAGGCAAATCTAGAAAAAAAACAGTTCTCAAATTCATACAGACTGAGGATTAGCTCCTCCCTTTACGCGCAACTTGAATGCACTGCGTCTAATTCTCACCTTGAAAATTTTAACCCCAGGCTTTTGCTAAACCATCTGAGATATCCCGCAACGCAACTTGCATTACAATGAGTAGAAAATAAAATCCTCAAGGAGGCTCTAAAAATTACTGTACATTTAGGGGAGAAAAAGGAAAAGTTTACTCTTCAATAGCTGATAGTTTTAATAAACGTTCCGCCCAAACTCATATTTTACTACTGTGAATCCTGGTATTTACTAGCAAAGGGTACTTTTATTGTAAATTAGTACCTGAAGTCCTTTATTTTAACTTGCTCTTCATCTTCACTCCTAGAGAAAACAAGATACAGTTTTACATCGCATGTTTAATCCTAGGCACTTCTTTCCTCCCACAAATTCAAGAAGAAAACGCTACACATTTACTGTGGATTTAAAAAGCAAAGGCACAAAAATTCCTAATACAAAAATGGTCCAGCAAGTGATGCAGAATGGAAAGACACAAAAGCAGTATCTTCCAATATTCATAGTTATGGGAAGATATCATGGGGATATGTCATAGTTACAGGGCTATTTCTACCCTGGAGAAAACAAAATTAATGAAACATTCAAATGACTTAAGTCCAGGCTTAATTTTATTTCTTTTTTTAATCATTTAAAAGAGACGCCATCAATTCATGTTTTTATTTCCAAAATCTTATTGTCAAAAGATGAAAAAAACAATCCTAGTCTAGACTGGGCCTCAAATACACTGTAATTGTTCATGGTCAGAAAAAGGAAAAATGAAGTATTTTCCTATGCCATTATGACCACCTTAGAAGCTGTGTTTGCTGCACCAGGGTTATAAGGAGAGAGGCCAATCAGCCAGCAGCTGTTTCCTATGAGGAAAGGGAAGCAGAAGGACAGCTGGGGATTAGAGCTTTAGGAAAGACCCCAAAAGCTGCTTCCACCTGCAACAAACCACTGAGCCCAGCGAGGATCCAGCAGCCAGAGCCAAACTAACACACAATTCAGAGATCTAGCTCTTCACCCTGGAATGGAATTTCTCTGGAATTCAGGAACCTTCTAGACAGTCTGATAAACCCAACCTCAGGAGTAGGCTGGGCTCACAAGACCCGAGGACTTTTCTTCAGTGAAACTGTTTGAGGTTTAGACAAGATAACAAGAACTAGTATTTTTCTTTCATTTTAAAATAAACTTTTAACAGAAATGTGCGTACACTAGGAACTCCGGCAGAAGTTCCATTGACCATAGGAGGAGAAGAGGTCAGGGGGAGCCAGACCAACTGCAACGCAGCTTGCAGCCTGTTAACGAACTCGCCTTCTCCCTCAGGAGCTCCACTTGGGGAACAAATTAGAACAAATTTGCTGCTCAAGCAACCAGTCAGAGCCTTCAGTGGATTTATACAGCCTCTGTCCTAACAGCTGTGCTGTTACTGATATCAACAGCTAGATCAAAACTACCTTGACCACTTTCCCATTTTGAAAAAGGGAAAAAAGGAAGACCTGGGGAACTATAGGACAGTCAGTCTCACCTCTGTGCCCAGCAAGATCGTGGAGCAGATCCTCCTGGAGCCTCTGCTAAGGCACATGGAAAACAAGGAGGTGATTGGTGACAGCCAGCATGGCTTCACCAAGGGCAAATCGTGCCTGACAAATTTGGTGGCCTTCTATGATGGCATTACAGCACTGGTGGTTAAGGGAAGAGCAACCGACATCACCTGCCTGGACTTGTGCAAAGCATTTGACACTGTCCCGCACGACATCCTGGTCTATAAATTGGAGAGATAATGATTCGATGAATGGACCACTCGGTCGATAAGGAACTGGCTGGATGGTCGCGCTCAAAGGGTTGTGGTCAATGGCTCTATGTCCACGTGGCGACCAGTGACGAGTGGGCAACATGGACAGTGGGACTGAGTGCACCCTCAGCAAGTTTGCCAATGACAACAAGCTGTGTGGTGTGATTCACACGCTGGAGGGAAGGAATGCCATCCAGAGGGACCTGGGCAGGCTTGAGAGGTGGGCCCATGTGAACCTCATGAAGTTCAACAAGGCCAAGTGGAAGGTGCTGCATGTGGGCTGGGGCAATCCCAAGCACAAATACAGGCTGGGCAGAAAATGGACCAAGAACAGCCCTGAGGAGAAGGACTTGGGAATGCTGGTTGATGAGAAGCTCAACATGATCCAGCAATGTGTGTTTGCAGCCCAGAAAGCCAACCGTATCCAGGGCTGCATCGAAAGAAGCGTGGCCAGCAAGTCGAGGGAGGTGATTCTGCCCCTCTACTCACTCTTGTGAGACCCCACCTGGAGAACTGTGTCCAACTCTGGAGCCCCCGACATAAGAAGGACAGGGACTTGTTGGAGCCACTTCAGAGGAGGGCCACAAAGATGATCAAAGGGCTGGAGCACTCCTCCTATGACGACAGGCTGAGAGAGTTGGGGTTTTTCAGCCTGGAGAAGAGAAAGCTCCTGGGAGACCCTACAGCAGCCTTCCAGTACCCAAAGGGGACCTACAGGAAAGATGGTGAGCGACTCTTTATCAGGGACTGTAGCGATAGGACGAGGGGTAAGGGTTTTAAACTGGAAGAGGGTAGGTTTAGATTAGATATCATGAAGAAAATTTTCACTGGGACGATGGCAAGACAGCGGAACGGGTTGGCCGGAGAAGTTGTGGGGCTTTGAGCAACCTGCTCTAGTGGGAGGTGTCCCTGCCCATGGCAGAGGGGTTCGAACTAGGTGATCTTTAAGGTCCCTTCCAACTCTAACCATTCTATGATTCTATATAGGGGATGACTAGATCATCTCTTCCTCCAAAGTGCTTTTATAGGGGTTTTAATTTAGTTACTGATGTGCAAGGAAATTCATGGGAACTTGCATTTGTAATTCAGTGAAACGCCCAGCGTAATCTCGTGCGTGCTGATGGATGATTAAGCCATTCTTTGCCCTCAACCAACTTGGGATACTTCTTCAACCCTTGAAGTAGTTGTCACGGAGAATGAGCTTTTAGCTTTTTGCAAGTTTGTTTCTTTTGAAAGTTGAGTTTCACTAAGAACGCAGACCAGAATTTGGAGGACTTTTTGTACGTCCCAAGTGGACTTTAACATTGTAATAGATTTATACTAGTGAAAATTGAGCGTAAACTTGACTCCACAACAATGGGTAAGACTCTTTGCCTCTGGCTTCAGCGGGCCCAAGATCAATATTAAGAATAATTGCAATGTGACTGTTAAAGCTGAAGTTCAACTAGAAAAAGGGGCTGCATATAAATCCTCTTTCAGCCAGGCTGTACTTTTTCTCCTGTTCTTTCCCTGCAGCTAACATTGGAGAACGAGTTATATTCAAAGCCAGCATTTTGGCAAGATCTTTGTGTCAAAACAATGAAAAAAGTTCACATTCCACATAATTTATTTCATAGATAAAAGTAACGGCAAAAAGGTTTTTCAGTATTTCTGTTGAGGTTGCAGTGTGTTTCTGCTATCTCTGGGAATTAGGGCTGAGTAGTTTTTAAACTGCATTTCAGCATCTTGGTGGAAATACACGTCATATTCCAGCTAAGATATGCGCATGTCCACTTCACATTTTAAAATTAATATAAAAGGAATAGATTCATAGCTTCATAGATTGGTCCAGGCCGGAAGGGACCTCCAAAGGTCATCTAGTCCAACCTCCCCGCAGTCAGCAGGGACACCCCCAACTAGACCAGGTTGCCCAGGGCCTCGTCGAGCTTCACCTTGAATATATCAAGGGAAGGGGCCTCAACCACCTCCCTGGGCAACCTCTTCCAGTGTTCCACCACCCTCATGGTAAAGAACTTTTTCCTATGAGGTCTCTATGAGGTCGCTATGAGGTCTCCCCAGAGCCTCCTCTTCTCCAGGCTGAACAACCCCAGCTCCCTCAGCCTGTCCTCATAGCAGAGGTGCTCCAGCCCCCTGATCATTTTGGTGGCCCTCGTCTGGACCCGCTCCATCAGGTCCATGTCCTTTCTATATTGAGGGCTCCAGACCTGCACACAGTACTCCAGGTGAGGTCTCACCAGAGCAGTGTAAAGTGGCAGAATCACCTCTCTGGATCTGCTGGCAACACTTCTTTTGATGCAGCCCAGGATGTGACTGGCCTTCTGGGCTGCGAGAGCACATTGCCTGCTCATGTCCAGCTTCTCGTCCATCAGCACCCCCAAGTCCCTTTCCTCAGGGCTGCTTTCTAATATCTCATCCCCCAGGCTGTATTGATAGCGAGGATTGTTCCGGCCCAGGTGCATAACTCTGCACTTGCTCTTGTTGAACCTCATGAGGTTTACTTGAGCCCACCTCTCCAGCTCCCTGGAGAGGTACCTCTGGATGACATCCCATCCCTCTGGTGTATCGACAAGACCACACAGCTTGGTGTTGTCTGCAAACTTGCTGATGGTGGACTCCATCCCTCTGTCTATATCGTTGATAAAAATGTTGAACAGTACCGGTCCCAGCATAGACCCTTGTGGGACACCACTTGTCACTGCTCTCCATCTGGACTTAAAGCCATTTAAGATAAGGTCCTACAATTTAAGGAGGATTTTAAGGTACCTGAATGCATCCAGAGGAGGAAAAAAAGCTGGTGAAAGGGCTGGAAGGAATGTCCTATGAGGAGCGGCTAAGGACTCTAGGTTTGTCTAGTTTGGAGAAAAGTAGGCTGAGAGGCGACCTCATTACTCTCTAGAGCTTCCTGGGGAGGGGAAGTGGAGAGGGAGGTGCTGATCTCTTTTCCCTGGTATCCAGTGATAGGACACGCGGGAGTGGTTCAAAGCTGCACCAAGGAAGGTTTAGACTGGACATTCGGAAGCATTTCTTTACTGAGAGGGTGGTCAAACACTGGAATAGGCTTCCTGGAGAGGTGGTCGATGTCCCAAGCCTGCCAGTGTTTAAGAGGCATTTGGATAATGCCCTTAACAACATGCTTTAACTTTTGGTCAGCCCTGAAGTGGTCAGGCACTTGGACTAGATGATCATTGTAGGTCCCTTCCAATTGACATATTCTATTTTATAAAAGAGAATACTGCACAGCTACATATAAACAAATATATTTTCTAAGATAGGTAGCCAGGTGCAGAAAAAGAAATCACAACAAAGTAATCATGTAATTAATAACTGTCCCATAACATCTATACGTATATAAGGGTTTACTTATGCTGCACAGCCAATCTTAACTCTGGTTTGTCACCTTGTCATAGCATTATTTTAAGATAGTTGCGGTAGTTCTACTTCAAACAGTACCTAACAAGGTTAAAACAAACAAACAAAGAATGTTTACATGCACCAGTCCTAGAAGAGTATGAGACCTTTCCTTCAGCTTCCTAGTCTTTTTATTTCATTTTTACTTTTCATTCATTCCCATTCTTAACTTCAATACTAACAATTCTAGTAAAGTTATAAGCAAGTCAGAGTGTCGTCTTAGAACGAAATATCAGATCTATCCATCCTGTTAATTAGCTATACGTTTATCACCTTGTGCTGTACAAAAACCTGCCCTTAGATAAAGCACTCCTTAAGGCAAACCATGCAGCTCATCTAGCCAAACAGGAAAACGTGACATGTTTATAGCACTGAAAACAGAAATGGATTAATTTATAAAAAAGTACCTTTTCTGAGGATCACCATCAACTTCAACTGTGTCCCTGCAGAAACAGGTAATAAAGTAAGCAAAATGTATTTTGAAGCCAAAAAGATGACTTAATATACCGAATGAAAAAAAGTCACAGAAAAAATTTAGTGGAAACACCACTTGATTAGATATTTTCAGCAAGAACATTAGTTTTTAGAAATTAATTACTATTTCTTATAGAGCAATACTTTTTCAGTTAGTATTTCAACTTGAACAGTAATATTTTTTTATGACAGAAGTTTCATGAAATCAGAGATCCAAACTTCAGGGACAACCAGCACTTTTACTGAACAGGTAAAAATCAACAAGTCCTACTGAAAAAGAATGGAGACTTTTTTTTTCAGAAAAAAATGTGTTTCTGGAGTTTTCAGTGATCTAGAAGATACACTTGGATCTCCAAGTTGACAATTGTATCAACATCCACAGTATGGCTACATTCTGTATATCAACAGACTATAAATGAAAGAAGTGATTAAAGAGAATTGCCTTAATAATTACAAATACATGTAAATTTCCTACATTCCCCCACCTTTTTAAACATGGATTTTCCACACTAGTTTAGAGACACTTGTAATGCACTAGATTTGCAGGCTGACTTGTGTCCCTTACTTCTAGCTGAATAACACAGCTTTGAATAGATCACTTTTAAAAAAAATATTTTTTTACGTAAATGATTATTTGGTTAACTGGCATCTGTTTGGCAGCTATAAAACAGGAGAAAACAGTCAACAGTATCATCTCAATAAAGTATGACCCACTCTAAAAGACAGTCATACTGTAGGACAGTCCTCATTTTTAGGTCACAGGTCTGTCTGGACATTTAAGTAAGTGGCTGCCCCGGTCACTGAAGAAGCAGTTCTGATTCTGCAGTTCTAGATCAAAGAGCTTAATTAGTAATCTTGTTTCACGCTTTGAGGTGATATTTTAGTGTGCACTTGTGAGACTTCAAGCAACTTAATAACAGTTTGCTGCAAAGAGAACTTGCCTTTACTAGCAGGCAAAGAAGAAAGAAGATTAAAATCCCAAAACAAAACAAAGAGATTTAGGATCGAAATTTCAGCATTAGAGACACATTGCCAGACACCTCAGGCCAGGAAATGGCATTATAGAATCCTACATATATCCCTTGCATTTAAGGATTATTTTTTCTTTTTTTTTTTTTTAATAACTCTGGAGTGTCAAAGAATGCATTAGGAAAAAAAACTGCAATAAATAAAGGAAAGAGGATTAGTTACCATCTCGCATAAATAACAGATGAATGTCTCAAATTTATGGCTGTTTATGGTTTTACTTACTGGTTATCAGAATCGCTTCCTTTGCGCTTCCTTGGAATCTCAGCTACAGAAGCATTGAAAGAAGTGGTGGTAGGAGGCTTAGTTATTGGATTCATGAGGCTGGTGACTCCAGAAGCAGCGCACGGGTTTCCATCTATTGAGCAATTATCTGTGAATAAGTAAAAAATGTTCAGTGTCCAGTATGATCTATATCTTTGTGTATCCATTCTGATTTTCGCTTGGAAAAAAGAAAATTGTCCGTGGGTGCCTTCTGTGCTTCTGACACAAAACCATAAAGGTTGCACTGCTACAACTTAAGTACAGAAAAGAGTATATTGTCTTCCCACAGTCCTGTAACAATCTCATCAACACAGTCAACACACCAATGCAATATAAAACACACCTATTCTCTTCCTCTTGAAACCTTACCAGATTATACATCTCAAATATCCTGCTGTATAATCACAAAACGTAGCATTAGCTAGCAGATCAAAATACTGTGACTTAAAACGTGTTTTTTAAGTGAAAAAAAAAAAACATTTTTTTTAAACAAGCTGGATATCCAAAACCTGAAAGTTTTCCATAACTATGTTTCTGATATAAAATCTACAATCACATATAACGTCACTCATGTAAACCGGAAGAGTCTCGAAAGCTTGACAAGTTCTACCTTGAAGTTCCCTTCACAATCCTCCTCCCAAGAAAAACTCCTTTGTTTCTGGGAGGGATAGAAGAAAAGTCACTAGCCAAAATAATCCTAGCAAACTACTGGGAAAGGAAAACTGCCTCCAGAAATCTCACTGATATTACACCTTTTTTCTACGCAAAGCTACCACAAAGAATCACCTGGATGGTGTTTAGGTAAATAGTCAGAATTAACTCCATTTCAGCAAATGTAGGCACAGCTTTAGGCTTCCTGTCCTAGTGAGGAAAGTGTCCTATGTGATATGTCTAGGAACAATGTAAGAGTTAACTCCATGAAAGGACAGATGAGGGATTGAGAGGTCATTTAAGCAAGTGAGCATCTCCTACTTTTAGCAGGAGGCAAAAACCAAGCTGGGTTCTTTCAAAATCCAGCAGGAAGAAAAACTGGAAACTTTATTGTGAGCTACTTCCTTTTTTTGCTAGCATCTGCGTTGTCTGTAAATGAGAAGTAAAAGTGTGTAAAAAGAATGATATGCAGTGTATGTTTCTTTTCTTCTTCAGTGTAAGCACACCTCACACCAGAAAAATTACCTTCTAGGTTCTCATTTTCTGTTGGAATATTACTCTGGAGAGTTAAATGAAAATAGGCTAATACTTGAAGCTTGCCTAGTCTTCCACTAATCCTCTCACTACCAAGTCAGACTACACAGTCAGCCCCTGTTTTATTTTAGAAAGCTCTTTAACTCATTATGTCACATAGGAAGTTCCAAAAAAAGAGGTGGAAACTCAAAGAATCAATAAATACTTGACAAACAGGTAACAGTCTTGGCTACTTCAAATATACAACATATTCAATTTAGCCATATTAAAAATATATTAAAAGAAATGACATCATAAATACAGGGGCACAAATGGTAGACGTTTGTAGTATTTTTGTGACTAATCATGCCGTCATAATAGTCTCATTTTATATTTCTACTATAAATTCTTGCAATTATAAAGCAAAAAAAAAAAATCCAACCCAACAATTCTAATGGAACTTTTTATTTAAAAAGAGTAGTTCACTTAGATAATAGCAGCCTATAATTACTAGATTAAGTTATTGAAGTATAATCATACTTTATGAATATTCATGAATGACTACTTACTAAACAGAAACCCACAGGTATCAAAGGACAAGAATGCCTTCAGCACAACAGATCCTGGAATAAAGCAGGACAGAACAGACCCACTGACCTAAATACTCCTTTGCACGCAGATGGCCAGCCTGCTTTCTAAGCCACTTCCCTTTAAAGAAACAAATGAAATGAATCATTTACAGCTTTTCCAATTTATCCTTCATGTTATCAAAATAACTATTTTTTCCCCACACTCAAGCAACAAATTCTGCATACTGCATTTATTTCCTCTATGTTTCTTAACAACAACCTTTTATCTTTTTCTTAGCTAAGAAAACCGAAAATGTTTAGATTACCGGCAACAATGACCTATTAAAAACTTCTACGCTGCAATTTTTAGGTGATAAATACTTTCACTGTGACAAACTACATGCCATGTTAAATGCCATCTAACTAAATGACAGTAAGATAGCTGGTTGACCTTAGACAAAAATACAAGGTTAAGAATCTGTATTGATCCCTTACACGTACAGCATGCAGCGTATATCCTTTATATATATTCTTTAAGATTCCCAAAAAACATCCAAAACAAACCCAAAAAAACCAAAAATAATGCAAAAGAAAACAAATAGAGAAATAAATTTAAAGCTTCAGAACTACCAATTATTTGGAATTGAACAGACACGACCAAGTCTTTTTAATACCTACTACTTACTGAACAAGCAGACAGAAACAGTTCATAAAGCTAAATCAGCTTTCAGAAGTCAGTAAGAGCACTTGAAAATAATCTCTTAGGGCTTTATAATAGCTATCATTACGATATACTATGTGGTTCCAAGGTGCTTACTCTCTCCCTGAAGAGTGTCTTAACCTCGTGTAGTCTGTGATGAAAGATTTCTTTACTTCTCTGGCTATACCACTTTGGGAGAACCAGATAAAGGATTTAAAAATCTTTGGGTTCACAAACAGAATGAGCTAGGATGCACCCCAATAACCAGAGTGTGCTTCTATGATAGTACGAAGTTGGATTCTTATCTTTCATTTGTGCACGTGGCTAAATGTCTTTTATTTTCAATTTCTGTGAATATTTTCATACCATTAACATCAAAAGCAAACAGTCCCAAGAACATATGAAGCAAAACTAAATGATTCCCAACTTCACAGCACTCTTGCTTCATGAAAAAGAACATCGAGAAAGATCATTCTTTATTACAAATTTATTTTCCTGGAAAACCGAAATCATTAGTCAATTTTTAAACTAATAGAAATAGTTTCATTCAACTAGAGATATTTTGGTTTACCACCCCAAAGGCTCTTAGTTACACTGGTTTGGTTTGCAAGTCAAATAAAACTCCAACTGAGAATAAAAAAATTTCAAAGTTTTGCTAATGCCCTGCCATACTGATAACCAAATTTTAGTGGAAGTGAATAGTTCCTCAGATACATATGTCTAATTATGATCTATGTTTAGCCCTCATTACTAAGCATATATGCTTATTTACATTAAAAATTAAAAAATATTTTAAAGCATATTATGCACATCAGGACGGATAAAAGTAATACTGAAAAACTCCACTGCAATCACTCTCTCTGCAAAAAAGCAAAGACAATCCAAACATTACAAACACATCATATGAAAAAGAGCTCATTCCTAGTAAGTGTATCAGAAATAAAAAACTATTATTTTAACACTAATTTTAGTATGCTTCATAATCAGACAAACAAAATTCTTAAGGAACGGTTATCAATATATATACGGTTCTCATCACATCCACATACAAGACCATACCCTACTGAACTACAACTTCTCTCATGTTTTTCTACAAGAAAAAAAATAAATTAAAATTTACAGCCCATAAGGAGGTTGGCAAGGAAGTCAACAACTGCAAATGAGCTACATGAAACTACCTTTTAGGGGTGGGATATGAAGTAAAGACATATGAAATCAATGTTTAGCAAAGGTTCTGCGTTAATTGCATGCAACGCATTAAGAAACAACGCTTGGGAGACTCTATATTTTTCCAATTACTGACAATAATATTTTTTAAACACATGCCATGTTCCTAAGCTGTTTCCCCCCCCCAACAGTTTTAAGGTTTTCAGTTCCTAAACAAACACAATCTATTAGAAAAGGCTTATGGCCAAGCTCCACCAGCTATAAAAGGTGAGATTCATCTGAAAAAATAAAGTCCGCATCTGAACTAGCCATTCTAGCCCCTCTTGGAAGGAAGAAGACATTTCTAGGGTGATTCATCTCAACCTAAAATAGCTTCCTACAGTTGGCTAGATGAAATACAACATTTCTAGGGTGATTCATCGCAATCTAAAATAGATTCCTACAGTTGGTTAGATGAAATACAGCCCAAGAGCGCCCACGTCTATTCAATAATTATACAAAGACCAAAGTAACTAGCTCAGACATGAATATCTACTCTGTTGACATCTAAAGACAAGTGAGATGCATTCCACCCAAGGTGGCTGTAGAACTATCATGGAATTCTACAGAGGGACCTGGAGAGGTTACAGAGGGATCTGGACAGGTTGGATCAATGGGCCAAGGCCAATGGGATGAGGTTTAATAAGGCCAAGTGCCGGGCCCTGCATTTCGGTTACAACAACCCCAGGCAACGCTACAGGCTTGGGGCAGAGTGGCTGGAAAGCTGCCCAGCAGAAAAGGACCTGGGGGTGTTGGTGGACAGCTGGCTTAACATGAGCCAGCAGTGCGCCCAGGTGGCCAAGAAGGCCAATGGCATCCTGGCCTGGATCAGGAACAGCGTGGCCAGCAGGAGTAGGGAAGTGATGGTGCCCCTGTACTGGGCCCTGGTGAGGCCTCACCTCGAGTGCTGTGTTCAGTTCTGGGCCCCTCACTACAGGAAGGACATTGAGCTGCTGGAGCGTGTCCAGAGGAGAGCCACCAAGCTGGCGAGGGGTCTGGAGAACAAGTCACACAACGAGAGGCTGAGGGAACTGGGCATGTCTAGTTTGGAGAAGAGGAGGCTGAGGGGAGACCTCATTGCCCTCTACAACTCCCTGAAAGGAGGGTGTAGAGAGGTGGGTGTTGGCCTCTTCTCCCAAGGGAATAATGACAGGACCAGAGGAAATGGTCTGAAGTTGGGGCAACGGAGGCTTAGATTAGATATTAGGAAGAATGACTTTACTGAGAGGGTGGTCAGGCACTGGAACAGCCTGCCCAGGGAGGTGGTGGAGTCGCCATCCCTGGGGATATCTAAGAAACGTGTAGACGTGGCATCTCAGGGCATGCTCTAGCGCCTGAGATTGCTGGGTTGTGTCTGTTTGTGGGGTTTTTTTGGTGTGTGTTTTTTGTTTTGGGTTGGGTTTTTTTTTGTGGTTGGACTCGATGATCTCAAAGGTCCCTTCCAACCATGAAGATTCTATGATTTTGTGATTCTGTGTCACATGAAAAAAGTTTAAGTCCAAGACAGCCTTTCAAAACTACTGCCTTAATTGTGCACTACCATCTCATGACCCACTCGCCCCCCTGTGAAAAAGGTTAGCTTTTCTGGCTAGTTTTACTCCTCGTAGGCTTTCCTAAAATATTACTTAGTACTAAAACATTATTTTGACTTTTTAGAATCATCAAAATGAAAATCATACAAGATAGACATAAGCACTCCAAAAATCAGCAGAAAATGCAAGTCATGTAGGTATTAATAAATTAATAAAAAAAGCTGTCAGGCAGCCCTCATTTAGCCAGTTTAAAAAAGAACACCTAAATCCATCTACCGGAATATGAAAGTAAAATACGCTTGAAATAAAATGTCAGTGAATAAGTACATTTATAAAACTTACAGGTGGCACTCTTCATACTCTGCGAATAAATGTACACATCAGACTTGGAGAAATGTTGCAGTTCTGCAGCTGCTTAAGTTAACAAATGTGGTAACACTGGCACAACCTTTCTAAGAATAAGAAGGCACTTTCAATCCAGGTTCCTATTTTGAAACACTTTCTGGCAGAGGGAAAGGAGAAGAAGAAAGAAGCTGCTTTGAATTGAAATTTCTGAGACCACAAATGCCACAGACTATTCAAATGTGTATTTTCCAAATGGATGTTCCTGGCATGCACAAAAACCTTTAGCTATAAATTCAAGCTTTGACAAGTTTAAAGAAGTAAAAATTACGTTAGAAGTGACTGTAGTTAAAGTGGCAAATAAGGGTTCTTCAGTCTAACCAGATGAGTTTATTAAAATTGAAATCTACTCACAGAAGCTATTAAGCTACGTCTACAGCAGGAAAAACAACGGCATAACAGCAACAGGTCAGCAGGGAGAAGCCCCTGTTTCTAATTTGTAAGTACTTCAGGGAGCTTACACTAAATCACATTTAGTCTGGTTCACTGGGCCAAAAATCCTTACAATGCACGCGTTTTAAAACTTTCTGAGAACAAACCACCGGTTCAGTCCCTTATGTTTAGAGTTGGAGTACGTTTGGTCCGTGCCTAGAGTAGAACTAACCTTTGCTATATGATAAAATCCTAGTTTAGTTTCTTCTGAAAGGAAGCCAGTTCACTCATACCAAAACTGCTCTGCAAACCAAACCAACGAGCAGTGAGTGGGGATGATGGGATTCGATTCAAACCGACGCTATCGCTCTGAACCAAAACACAGATGTGCCCACAGCCTCCGAGTACTTACTTGATTTCAGGGTCTCAGTCTGAAGTCCTTAGGAGCGCAGACATACAAAGAAGCAGAGATACATACACACTCACAAATCTAGGCACACAAGCAACCTAAATTTCTAAACTGAGGTACTACTCAAGATGTCAAGTTGGATTCTTAAGGTTTGTTACAACTGACAAGCTAGTTTTTGGTTTTGTTTTTTTTTTTAAGATACAAGATGTCTCATTATCTAAGCGATTACAGATATATGTATCTATACATGCAGCACACACAGGATAGCTATTCAGTCAAATAATTTCAAATAACTGTGTCACGTAAATTGCTTTATTTTACTATGGAGTTATTTTTCTAAAATTATTTTAATGAATTCTTACTGCAGATTTTCATTAGAGAATGAGAAAACTATACCTATATTCTACATACATACAGTACTGTCTGAGGAAAAAAGTTACAGGTGCTGTGATATGCATCACTTTAAAAGTCTTGCAGATCTGAACACCTATAAAACAAAGAACCATATTTTCTAAACAGGAGTGGGAGTTGCTTTCAATATTCTTTTCATTTATTTATTTTAGAGCTTTAAATTAGGCCATGAAAAGCATCTTCAGACTAGTTACAGCAAGTCTAGCATCCAGATCCTAGCCCACAGAATACTCTCATTGAAAGCTGGGGCAACAATTTTCTTTGGGGGTAAGTTGTTAAAACAGTAGAAATGTATTGTCTAAACTGTTTTTCTCCCCCAAATTTTATAAGCCTGTGTAAAGCAGGAGCAAGAAACAGAGAATTCAGTAATGAAACCATCTTACGAACAATACCATACAGAGAATATATTATAGGTTAACTTACGACCAATCCAATCCAATACTTTTGGATTTGTTTCTAATATCACAAAATGACAAAAGAAAAAATTATAAAATCCCGAATTGCAGAAATTTAGATCAAACATTAACATTGGCAACTGATTACTCTCCATATCTATTTTTACTTATTTTCACCACTCAGAAGAAAGTAGTCAAGAATCACAACTTGCCAATTAAATAACACATTTACTTAATAGATTTAAAACACCAAATATTTGGCCAAACCTCTTAGTCTATTAAAAAGTATGACTGTAACTAGCTAATGAAAAGACACTACACAAGCCCTTGAAAGGCTACCCTGATTTCCCTGTCACTTCCAGGCTCAAACCAGGTCGCTGATAGAAATCAAAAGTGTCTCGTATAAAGTAGTTCATTACTGAAAAAAACAAACCTCTCCAAGCATACGCCGCTAAAGGAATGGAGGGTAGCCGTTTTCTTGTAAGTTTTTGGTTCATAATACTGTAAAACGCTGATTCCTGTCAAATCAGCTGGGGAACTTCCATGGTTTTAGCTGCCTTGGGAGTCCAAACAGGGAATTTTCAACAGAGTATTCACAACGATTCACTTCCTACAATCACCCACCAAATTATTTCTTCTTACAATGTCTTTGATTCTTAGTTGGTATGAACTGTCCGGTTTAGAGTTTGTTTTTCAGAATGTGCAAGTATACCAACAATAATGTGTACACTCGAGTGAAAAAAAACTTGCGTAATAACTAACCTTAGTGTGGACCTATTCCACAAAAATTAAGATACATTTATGCTTTAAAAAAATGATTACTAGAAAGACTGTTGCTTCAAAATCTGTTAGAAGAATAGGTATAAACAAAGGTAACAAAGGAAACCAGAGAGCAGGGGTTCTTCCACATTAAAACAGGAATGGTTCATGCCTATGGTTCATTGCCTTACCAAATCTATTTGTAAATGCAAAATGTCTGCATATTTGGGGTTTTCTAAAATTTGATTATTTCCCTTCCTTACAGTATGTATATTATATAGAAGCAATAAATCCTTGTTTTAAACAATTCAACAAGCTGCAAAAAAATCTATAAAACCCCCACCAAAAATCCACTTTCTTTTCAAGCGCTAGATTACTTGCTACAAAATTATACCAGTATTTAAACGACCAAGCAGCAGAGACAGAAAAAGGCCAATTATTCGAGACAACCAAGATTGCCACAAACATTAACTCACAGTTATGTGTGAGTTTAGAAAGCAACAACTACTAAAACCCAAAAGTATTGATGTGTTAACCAAACAGAACTTGCAATAATGACTTAGGAGAGATTTGCTCCCTTCTGGTTTCCAAAGCCCCCTGCAAAACACTCCCTCCCCTGAGAGGGGAAGGAACGCACTGGTTCCAAAGCTGGAGAAGCATGCACAGCTGCTGGCGGTCTACAACCACCCTTGGTTTAGTACCAGAAAGTTACGATTAAGAACAAGGAAGGTGCACCAAACGTCGGTCACCGTACAAGCGTGGGCACGCGCGTACACACGCAGAAGCCAAAATCATAGAATCATAGAATGGTCAGAGTTGGAAGGGACCTTAAAGATCATGGAGTTCCAACCCCCCTGCCATGGGCAGGGACACCTCCACTAGAGCAGGTTGCTCAAAGCCCCATCCAGCCTGGCCTTAAACGCTTCCAGGGATGGGGCATCCACAACTTCCCTGGGCAACCTGTTCCAGTGCCTCACCACCCTCACAGGAAAGAATTTCCTCCTAATATCTAATCTAAATCTCCCCTCTTCCAATTTAAAACCATTACCCCTTGTCCTGTCACTACACTTCCTGACAAAGAGTCCCTCTCCGGCTCTCCTGTAGGCTCCCTTCAGATATTGGAAGGCTGCTATGAGGTCTCCCCGGAGCCTTCTCTTCTCCAGGCTCAACAACCCCAGCTCTCTCCGCCTGTCTTCATAGGGGAGGTGCTCCATCGCTATACCTAAAATTATGTTTACCCATTAAAAAAAAAAAAAAAAAAAAAATCATACTAGCCTGCTAGGAACACGTAAAATGACTTAAGCGTACACCAGGAACAGTATACTATATACTAAGTTAAACAAGCATTTTTAGTCCGCATCACACCCGCGCGCTGACACACCTGCAGTAGTAACAAACAGATGCCCGGGCGCGCGTTACTCTTGGGGTTCCCTCTGTATAAACGCACAACGTTAAGGTCGGTTGCGCCCACGCCTAGTGTACCTTAACTAAACTCCCCTGGGAGAAATTATGAGTTAGCTGCCTCCGGGACACGCTTCGGGCCAGCCTGAGGGAAGGCAAGTGTGAACTCATAAAAATAAACACACCCGGCACCACAGAGGGATACCGGGAACGCGCCCGGAGCGCAGTGCCCTCACGGAAAGGCTATCCCCCCCCCCCTCCGCCTCCGCTTCTCCCCCCCCCCCCCCCCCGCCACAGGCGGCCCGGAGACACTCAGCCCTGCCCCGTGTCCCGGGGGGCACCAGCCTGACGACGGGCACGCAGGGCTCGCTCCTGTCACGGCACGGAGGGAGGGAGGCAGACACACACACACACAGAGACACACTCACACACACAGAGACACACTCACACACACACCCCTACCCACGATCGCCCCATCCACACAGCACAACCCCCCCACCAGCCGCTACGGCGGGGAGGGGGGCACCCACCCAGCCGTTCAAACAGCCGCCCCCCAACAAAACACACACACACACACCCGCCCCCCACCTTCAGCGGCCCGCCACTGCTCCTCCTCGGCTCCCTCGGCGCCTCCCGCTCCTGCCTCGGCCATGGCGGGCGGCTGCTGCCCCCGCTCCACAGCGCCCCCGGCACCGGCGGCATGCAGGAGGTGAACTAAGGTGAGGACAAACCCGTCCTGCCGGCCGGGGGTGGGGTGGGGGGGAAGGGGAAGGGATTACAGGCGCCCCGACAGCCTTCTCCCGCCCTCCTCCTCCTCCCCCCCACCTCCTCTCACTGGTACCGCCTCAGCAGCGCCGCCATCCCTGCCGCCCCGGCCGGCGGGAGGCTTCTCGCGAGATCTGGGGCTGTTGGGGAGCGGGGAGGCGGTGGGTGCCCGGCGGCTGCGGGCGGAGAGGGCGGCGGGGCGGTCGCCACCACTTCAGGCCGGCGGCCCTTCCCTCGTCCCCAAAGAGGCGGAGGGCTGGAAACGAATGGTGGGTGAGAGCTGGTGCCGTCCGCCCGGCCCCCGTCTATAGCTCTTCAGACTCTCGAGGGCAGTCGGGCAGGCCGCCGTGCACCGGCCGCCTCGAACACCCATGGTGGCAGCGTCCCCTGCTCCCCTCTGGCATATATTGACCTGGACAGGCTGGAGAGGTGGGCCCAGTTGAACCTCATGAGGTTCAACAAGAGCAAGTGCAGGATTCTGCACCTGGGAGGAAACAATCCTCAGTATAAATACAGCCTGGGGGATGGGGTATTAGAAAGCACCCCTGAGGAAAGGGACTTGGGGGTGCTGATGGACGAGAAGCTGGACATGAGCAGGCAGTGTGCACTTGCAGCCCAGAAGGCCAATGACATCCTGGGCTGCATCAAGAGATGTGTTGCCAGCAGATCCAGAGAGGTGATTCTGCCACTTTGCTCTGCTCTGGTGAGACCTCACCTGGAGTGCTGTGTGCAGGTCTGGAGCCCTCAATATAGAAAGGACATGGACCTGATGGAGCGGGTCCAGAGGAGGGCCACCAAAATGATCAGGGGGCTGGAGCACCTCTCCTATGAGGACAGGCTGAGGGAGCTGGGGTTGTTCAGCTTGGAGAAAAGGAGGCTCTGGGGAGACCTCATAGCGGCCTTCCAGTACCTGAGGGGGGCCTACAGGAAGGCTGGGGAGGGTCTGTTTACAAAGGCCTGCAGTGACAGGACGAGGGGCAATGGCTTTAAGTTGGAGAAGGGGAGATTTAGATTGGATATTAGGAAAAAGTTCTTTACCATGAGGGTGGTGGAACACTGGAAGAGGTTGCCCAGGGAGGTGGTTGAGGCCCCTTCCCTTGATATATTCAAGGTGAAGCTCGACGAGGCCCTGGGCAACCTGGTCTAGTTGGGGGTGTCCCTGCTGACTGCGGGGAGGTCGGACTAGATGACCTTTGGAGGTCCCTTCCGGCCTGGACCAATCTATGAATCTATATTGGAGAGCCGGGGTAGGCGTGGGCCACTTCTGATCCTTACAGTATTGGGGGGGGAGGGGGAATCCCCAAATCGCTTTGCTTTGGCCTGTGTACCTGTTACCTTTTCAGGGTGCTGTATAGAGGACACCCTGTCTGAGGAAAAATCAGGATCTTGGGATAATAGGCACCAATCTTAGGCACCAATACAGGTTAGGTGTGGACCTGCTGGAGTCAAGTTCTGAAGAGAAAGATCTGGGGGTCCTGGTAGACAGCAAAATGACAATGAGCAAGCAATGTGCTCTTGTGGCCAGGAAGGCCAACGGAATCCTGGGCTGCATAGGGAAGAGTGTGGTCAGTAGGTGGAGGGAAGTCATTCTCCCCCTCTACTCTGCACTGGTGAGGCCACAACCGGAATACTGCATCCAGTTCTGGGCTCCCCAGTTCAAGAGGGATAGGGAACTACTGGAAAGAGTCCAGCGAAGGGCAACGAGGATGATTCAAGGATTGGAGCATCTCCCTTATGAAGAAAGGCTGAGAGAGCTGGGGCTCTTTAGCCTGGAGAAGAGAAGGCTGAGGGGAGACCTTATCAATGCTTATAAGTATCTGAAGGGTGGGTTGAAGGAGGATGGAGCCAGACTCTTTTCAGTGGTTGCCAGTGAGAGGACGAGGGGCAATGGGCACAAGCTGGAACATAGGAGGTTCCACTCAAATATGAGGAGAAACTTCTTTCCGGTGAGGGTGACAAGAGCCCTGGAACAGGCTGCCCAGGGAGGGTGTGGAGTCCCCTTCTTTGGAGATCTTCAAGACCCGCCTGGATGCAGTCCTGAGTAACATGCTCTGACATGCTCTGGGCAATCCTGCTTCGGCAGGGGAGTTGGACTAGATGATCTTTACGGTCCCTTCCAACTCTAAAAATTCAGTGAAATTCAGTGAAAATTCAGTGAAATAATTTTGGGTGGGAGAGACCTCTGTGAGTCATCTGGACCAGTGTGTGGTCAGAGCAGGGTGGAGAATAGTAACACATATCGGTAAAAAGTAGCATAAAAATAGAGTTAACTTTTACGAGTATATTAAATTGTGTTAGTAGACCTGGATTATGCTAGATGCTGAGGTTGTAGCTTAAGTGGTTGAGTCACCATCCCTGGAGAAGACATGTAGATGTGGCACTTGGGGACATGGTTTAGTGGTAGACTTGGCAGTGTTAGGTTTATGGTTGTGTTTGATGATCTTAAACGTCTTTTCCAACCTAAATGATTCTATGTTTTTCTACTAATACCAGGAGTACGCTTGTGAAGTGAATCTACCCGTCGGCCTCACCATGCTTTGGTTCACATCCTGGAGCAGTCTTGGTGCGTGCAAAGTGTGTTGCTTTTGCGTGAAGACCTCAAGATGCACTCGTAAGAGCTTAATGTGCTCCAGCTGTTAACAGGCATTCACCCTACTAGAGCTAGTCTGAAATGAAACCTCTAAAATGTGTACAGTATGGGCATCGGGACCTCAGCAACACCTCTTCCGCTTGACAGAACTCTGCTCTTGCTGTCCTGCTCCGCGTGTTAATGTTGGTGTAGCCTGTGCTTGCTCAGTCCCAGTTATAGGTGTGGCTTACCGGTGCCATCTTCATGGCTGTGCTTGTGCCGATGAGCTCAGGTATGAGGGAACCTGCATGTACAGCGCAGCTGGTGGTGCTGCTTACCAGTAAGGCTGGGTCCAGGTGATCACCTGTGTGAAGGAACCTACTTCTGCAGCTGAACTGTTCAGTGGGCTTTCAGAGCTTCTGCCTCTTACTAGTAATGGGTGGTCCTTTGGAACTAACAAAAGTAGGTGTAATACTTTGCAAAGTATTTTACATTCTTTTGTCACCTGTTCTAGTGGTTAATATCTAATTTGTTAAAATGTGTATCTATGAGCTGCAGACAAGTGATTGCTTTTTTGAATCTGGAGGCATAACAGCACCACTCATAAGATAAAAAGAAAAACATCCTTTGCTAAAAGTGAAAAAGGAAGTGTGACTAAATACACAAAGAAGATCCACTTGGTTTTAGTAATAGCAAAAATATTATTTACGCAAGTATTTTCATCATTGACTACATTATGCTGAGGGGAAGTAAATACGTGTGAATGCCCGTTATCTGTCTGGGTCAAAGGAAGTTGCGAGCATGCAAAGGGTTAAGACAAACCTATGGATTATAAGATTGCTCTTGCAGAAATAAATTGCTTGAAAGACAGTTTTCTGAAAGGCTGTTTTCTTCAAGAGGATAGTTAAATGCAACCAAACCATGAGGCTGGAGCTGTAGAAACAGTGGAGAGAGACCCTCGTGGCAATGTTTGTAAGCACCACACCACTGGTGGTAAGACTACAGGTGATTATGGCTACTTAGAAAATTACAAGAGACTCTTTGCTGTTGACTCTCTTAAAAGAAATCCTTTTTTTCGCCTTCAAAATTAAGGAAATTCTGAAGTCCTACTAAAGATTCTTACTATAGCTTGATATACCTGAACAAAAACATCATATGTGTAAAAAAGCTGTTTCTATGTCTGTTTTCTCTGTGTAGGAAAGTTAATATTTTATCTTTGGAAAGTTAATAGCTTGAAACAGAAGTCTCATTAAATCTTTCCTTCTCCACTTCAATCATCCCAGTGGACACCCAAACGTTAAGGAGATTTCAGGAGAGCGAGTCAGCCACATTGACTGAAAATCTTTCAGAGACTCGGTAGCCAAAGAAAATTGAAGACAGCTGTTGTTATAAAGCTCAATGAGCTAAAGATTTAAATAGTTCCAGAAAACTGTTTTAACAAACTTAATAGCTTAACAGCTATTAAACACAAACTCTCTTCATATGGGAACATTGAATGAGGACATTCAAAATGCAATAGTTGCTTTTTTTTTTTTAAAACTGAGTCACTCAAAACAGAGCTAATGTGCCTTATTCACATTTATTTAATATTTTTTAGTGCGATGGTAGAAGTACTTGTAATTGAATGGAGAAATTTTTGGCACTTTATGATATGCCTAGGTCAGAAAATCAGATCAATCTCTTAGCAATATTTCTGTCTGTCACGTTTTCTTCTGTGTATTTCTCAATGTCACATCTGGCAATTAGGGAGTTCTTATAAACATAATGCCCTGCCAATTCATTCACACGGATTTTAAACATCATTTATTATACTTGTTTCTTATTCAAAGGTGATGATGTGTCTCTTCACTGAACGTTTAATACATTTCATGTGTGACAGAACTGGTGTTTACAGCATATAGTTAGCCTTGAGTTTTGGCAGAGTAGGATCCCAGTTTATGTAAGGCACTGATTTTGAATAGGCCACACTTGATATTTTTGCCCCGTTTTTAGGTGAGCGCTTTCTCTTGAGTAGCTTTTAGCTATAAAATAGAGAACAGAATGCTTTATGTAAGCAACGGGTAGCCTCTTTTTTTCCAAACAACTTATACAACAACTTGCTAAAGGGGTAAAAATAACAATCAAACCTCAGAGCAGTTAAATATTAGTGTGAGACTGAGCGGTTAAAGAAAGTCGTCTGTATTATTACTCGTTTTTCTTTTCTGTAAATGTTTAATGACATCCAAAGCATAGAGTGTCTTAGCTGTTACGCAGGACATGAAGAGCAGCCAGTCAGCATTTCTCTGAGATACAATCTGAACAGGATGCAAATTTTTTTGTGTATTTGCAGGGACCAACCTAGCTCTGTGCACACCACGCTTAAGAGACCTAATTCGGAAGCTGAGAGTGACTGGACAAAAGCCCTTTCCTCTTCTGAGGGAACACCGAGCCGTCAACTATGTTATTAGAGTGACTTGTATTGCTTCACGTAAAAACAGACTTAGGTGACTTCTTAGGGCAAGCAGCTAACTTTTTTTTTCTACTGAAACTTAATAGCAGTAAACTGAAGTTACTCAGCGTACCTGTAAATACAAACGCAGATTTTTCACAAGACTTCTCTTCCAGAACACAAGTGTTTATGGTTTGTCCTCAGACCATGGTATTGCATAGCTCAAGATAACGTAAAGAACAATATCTGTGTTCTGAATCAAGTGCATTTTTATAGAGTACATACTAACAGCTAGTTAGAAGAATTAATACCATTTAAAAAAAACATGTGTTTTACCCTGTGATTTGGGCTTAAGGGATTACTTTTAAGGGCATCACAAGCAATTTGTTGACTTTGCTATAAATTCTGTCTATGCATTAGTAAAATCTGCTATCATTTTAAACCAAAAATTCTTCCCCAAATCTGAATTTCACTGAATTTTTAGAGTTGGAAGGGACCATAAAGATCATCTAGTCCAACTCCCCTGCTGAAGGAGAGCCTTTTTCTTCATTAATTATATAAATGGTGTAATTATACTGTAATCAGCCTATAACAAAAAAAAAGCCCTTTAAATGTATTTTCACTCAGTAATTCGTACAGAAGCCCTTCAAATACGGGGGGAAAAAAGAAAAAAAAAAACAGCCCAAAAGAATTCAGGCTTGGATAGCAACGGGCTGTGCTATGCTGGCACAGTACGCCACGTAAAGTTGGATGTTAGACTGGATTGTGATAGTGATATAGCCCAGCCTTAAAGATCTATGAATCACTGACAAATTCCTTGCGTGATGAAACAAATTTAACTTGAGAAGAGCTTTCAACTCCTACTTGCTCTCTCTCTAATGTAAGCATTGGAACAAATAGGATGATCAATTTACTTTGTGGTTTTCTAAAAAAATTCAAACAAGTCTAAAGATTTAGCATTTTCTAAAGCGTCTTCACTTGCTTATAAATCTCTTACCTAAAAGTCACTCAATTTGATGGTGCCACTTTTGATTTAAAAACAAAATAAGCTTCAGTTTTTAGTAGTTTCATTCATGGCATTTTCATTCATTTTCTGAATGCCTAACAAGAGCCTAATGTCTAATGTCTCTGAAAACCAGTATTGCTGTTACAAATCTCTCCACGAGGATAAATAAAGCTGCTCAAGGGGCTTGTTGAAATGAATTGAAATGTGCCCGTGGTGCTCAAGTGGCAGCCCTCAAGCTGAGTCCTATCTCTCTAGGATCAGTGAGATCCCACCCAGTGCCTTTTCTGCTTTGGCCAGAAGAGAATAAAACCAGCTGTAAGGGCAGCGTATCTCCAAGAAGACAACATCTTTTCATATCTCCAAGAAGACACAGCCAGTCTTTGAACTGCCAAAGCTGCGGTTGTCTGTCTGCGTCCGTGCAAAGGTCCCAACAATACATTACATCACCGTCTGGAAGTCTTCTCCTCGACTGAAGCAGCCTTGTCACCCACAGTACAGATTCTTGGGCTTTCCAAGTGTCAACAGTCTCAACAGGTGGTATAGGAACAATGCAAAGATGGGGAAATGTAAAACCACCTTAAACCCGTGCCACCAAGTTGAGGCAGAATTAACTGAAAAGAGAAACCCTTGCACAGAGCGGGGCCCTAAGTACGTCTAATGTTACTCAGCAGAACTGTGCTGACTGAAAGCATCACGTTAATTGTTTGCTGCCTATGAACTTCACAAATCAAGAAGTCATAACAATGTCTGCTTCCCAGAATATGCAAAATCCATACTGGGGCCCAATTATGTACTATGCTATTTCAGAAAAAGGCATTTAAATGTACCGTTTGCAAGGTTTCCTCGAGTCACTAGTATAATTTTGTTTATAAAAAAATAGGTAATATTTTCTTCTTGCAAGTTTGTCACCACTGTATTTGAAGCCAAAGGGCATCGTCTTCACGTACTGCTTTTTAACAAATTGAGTTGTACGGACAGTAAAATGTTTTTGTCTCGTTTGTAAAGAACATAAAAGCGTGACATCAGTGACCAGCTTGCTTTTGAGAACATACTTGTTCACTGCTTGCTTTGGGCTTTAGATAAGGATCTTTTGCTGATGTCAGTGGGAGCTGGATGAGACCTCAAAGGCAGCCTGCTGGACTGAGAATCTTGAGATACGTGTCTGGTTCACCAGGGATTCATGCTGTCACGATCAAAAAGTCACTGAAGTTCTTATCTGATCATTCGTTATTAAATAGATATATTGAAGTCAGAAGTAGACTTTGCAGGGAAATTAAGTGTCCAGGACTAGCAGAGCTATTGCAATTTTTGAGTAAATCCTAACACTGAAGAGATGTATGTTCAAAATCAGTGCTTCCGTTTCGAGTCCCAAAGTTTTTTGGATGGCCTCATGTGCGTGGACATGGCCCAAGCTCCACCTGCTTCCCACTGGAGCTCCATTACCTTCCTATTCCAGCCCGTAGGTCCACACAGAGGGATAGATTCTGCCTACGTCACTGGAAGGAGACAAGGTGTTACATAGACCCGGTGTGTACGTAAGGCTTCCTATCTGTAGCTGTCATCTCTCTTTCAAAATGCGGAGCAGGGGCTGTGGTTACGCTTTTACGCAACAGCTTCGAGGTCACAGCACGCACTTTGCTGGTGAGCTTGCCCTTTCGACATCATTTAGTTTAGTGGGCAAGAAATGTAGAGGGGCAAAGGCAAAGATTTGGGCTTTGGAGGGGGGAAGGACTGGCAGCGATACCCAAAAGGGAAGGGCTGTTTTACCAATGGGAGGTGGACTACCCAGGGACAGCACATATAGAGAGCATGTATTCCTAGAGAAGGGAGAAGCAGCAGCAGATGGTGGCTCACTAGAAACAGATGCCAGCAGCTCGTACGGAAACAAGATGTGGCATCAAGGGTCAGTTCAAATCAGAAACAAACTGTTCCTAGTAGATCTGTGACTTCATCGGGAAACGAGAAACCTGGGTTCATTTCCCTCCTCAGCATGAGGAAGTTCAAGCCTACGTGCCCCATTTCCCAAGAGAACAGTAACCTCTATGATACCAAATAACCTGGAAGGAGACGGTGGGAGCGATGGGAGGTGGCAAGATGAACTCTCTCTGTGTGTGTAAAGATTCATTTCGCTTCACACCAACCGTAGAAGTGTTCCTGTGTGATGAAGTGTACAAATCCCGGTGCCATTACTATTGACAGAGAGTAAGTTCGTTGTATTTTATATAAATTAACTTGCCCTTCAGCTGTCCCAATAGTTAATCTACCCAGTATCTTTCAGACAGCAACTCCTTTTAGGCAGAATGGCATTCTGTGCAGCAGAGCCTAGCGCTGCTGAAGCCAGCACGGCCGACAGGCTACGGTTTGTTGGCACCCATATTTAAAAACTAGAATGGTCAGAGTTGGAAGGGACCTCAAAGATCATCAAGCTCCAGCCCGTGACACCTCCCACCAGACCAGGTTGCTCAAAGCCCCATCCAGCCTGGCCTTGAACACTTCCCTGGGCCACCTGTTCCAGTGCCTCACCACCCTCACCGCAAAGAATTTCCTCCTAATATCTAATCTAAATCTCCCCTCTTCCAATTTAAAACCATTACCCCTTGTCCTGTCACTACACTTCCTGATAAAGAGTCCCTCCCCATCTCTCCTACAGTCCCTCTTTAGGTACTAGAAGGTCCTGTTTAGGTACTGGAAGGCTCCCTGGAGCCTTCTCTTCTCCAGGCTGAACAACCCCAGCTCTCTCAGCCTGTCTTCATAGGGGAGGTGCTCCATCCCTCTGATCATCTTCGTGGCCCTCCGCTGGACCCCTTCCAACAGGTCAAACCTGCTTTCGTCTTTTAAATTCAGCTACGGGATAGGCATTTTAGAACCTCTGTGATATTTAAAATTGACATGCACAAATAAAATTACCTTAAAGCAGTACATTAAGCGCTTCCTGAACGGCAAATATATCCTTCTCTAGTCCAGACCTGGGAACCACTATTGTCATCACTCCCAACAGCAGGACAGATGGACTGTTTTGAATCCTCCTCCCTTCTCTTTCCATAGGAAGATTGTCAGAAAAGGCCTCTTACTGTCCAAAACATCATTGCTTTGCTTATACAAGGCACACTTTGTACAAGAATAAAGAAATGAAAAATGCACAACAAATACAGAGCTGGGCAAGGAAGAACCTCATGAGGTTCAACAGGGAAAAGTGTAGGGTCCTGCAGCTGGGGAAGAAGAATGTCAGGCACCAATACAGGTTAGGTGTGGACCTGCTGGAGTCAAGTTCCGAAGAGAAAGATCTGGGGGTCCTGGTAGACAGCAAAATGACAATGAGCAAGCAGTGTGCTCTTGTGGCCAGGAAGGCCAATGGAATCCTGGGCTGCGTAGGGAAGAGTGTGGCCAGTAGGTCGAGGGAAGTCATTCTCCCCCTCTGCTCTGCACTGGTGAGGCCACAACTGGAATACTGCATCCAGTTCTGGGGTCCCCAATTCAAGAGGGATAGGGAACTACTGGAGAGAGTCCAGCGAAGGGCAACAAGGATGATTCAAGGATTGGAGCATCTCCCTGATGAGGAAAGGCTCAAAGAGCTGGGGCTCTTTAGCCTGGAGAAGAGAAGGCTGAGGGGAGACCTTATCTATGTTTACAAGTACCTAAAGGGTGGGTTGAAGGATGATGGAGCCGGACTCTTTTCAGTGGTTCCCAGCGATAGGATGAGGGGCAACGGGCACAAGCTGGAACATGGGAAGTTCCATTCAAATATGAGGAGAAACTTCTTTCCGGTGAGGGTGCCAGAGCCCTGGAACAGGCTGCCCAGGGAGGTGGTGGAGTCCCCTTCTCTGGAGATCTTCAAGACCCACCTGGATGCAGTCCTGAGTGATGTGCTCTGGGCAATCCTGCTTTAGCAGGGGAGTTGGACTAGATGATCTCTATGGTCCCTTCCAACTCTAAAAATTCAGTGAAATTCAGTGAAATATTTGCAGTACGTTTCATAAACACTAAACAATATAATATTTAAAACTGGTTGATTCAAAACCAAAAGCATTTCTGCACACGCTGAAGGCATAGCCTTTATATTTGCCATTAGCGTGCTGTATTTTTGAGGAATACTGAATTTGGTAACACAAGGAGATAAAGAACTAAGCCTGCATTTCCTTATATGTAGCTCTAAGATATAATATACGGGTACCGGAAGAAAAGTGTAATTCATAAAACTGTGTTAAAATTGTATCGTTTAGTGAAAGCAGCTATTCTGAAGTGGAGGGAGGGCCGTTACTCACAGCAGGGCTCCAGAGAAGGCCAGTCACTACCAGCTAGCTCCAGTCACTACCAGCTAGCTCCAGTCACTACCAGCTAGCTCCTCTTTGCTTTCAGCTGCTCAGCTCTGTAATAATTTTTTTTTATGTGACTATTTCACAAACTTCATCTGCTGCCACTGCTCTAAACTCAGCAAGGAACAGTAGGACAAAATTGGATCTATAGTGAATCAAAGGACATAACTGCCTGTGGAAGCCTTTCTCGAATAAATTATGGCTATGGGGAAGAAGATAAGTCTATTTGGGAAGAGCAATAACCGTTTTGGAAGTAGCTTCACGTGACCGCAGTTGGTGCAGGTCGAGCAATTTTTGCTCTCTCTGCTCTCCGGTAGAACGTAGTGACACTGGAGTTTTCACCGTCGGTGGAATTGGAGATGAGTAGCCACAAAACAGCGTTTCAATTCCTTAGGTATCTCCCATTCTGGAAGATAAACAAATAATAAATTTAAGCTCTACAGAGAGACCTAGATAGATTGGATCATTGGGCCAACATCAATGGTATGAGTTTCAACAAGGGCAAGTGCCAGGTTCTGCACTTGGGCCACAACAACCCCGTGCACCGCTACAGGCTTGGGGAAGTGTGGCTGGAGCTGCCTGGAAGAAAGAGACCTGGGGGTTCTAATTGACAAGCGGCTGAACATGAGCCTGCAGTGTGCCCAGGTGGCCAAGAAAGCCAACGGCATCCTGGCTTGTATTAGAAATAGCGTGACCAGCAGGAGTAGGGAGGTGATTGTGCCCCTGTACTCAGCACTGGTGAGGCCACACCTGGAGTATTGTGTCCAGTTTTGGGCACCTCAATCCAAGAGAGATATCGAGGTGCTGGAGGGAGTGCAGAGGAGGGCAACGAAGCTGGTGAAGGGCCTGGAGAATAAATTGTACGAAGAACGATTGAGGGAGCTGGGACTGTTTAGTATGAGGAAGAGGAGGCTGAGGGGAGACCTCATCACTCTCTACAGCTACTTGAAAGGACACTGTAGAGAGGTTGGTGCTGGTCTCTTCGCACAGGTAATTAATGACAGAACGAGAGGGAATGGCTTCAAGCTCCAACAGGGTAGGTTTAGACTGAACATTAGGAAAGAATTTTTCACAGAAAGAGTGGTCGGGCATTGGAACAGGCTGCCCAGGGAGGGGGTTGAGTCACCATCCCTGGATGTGTTTAAGAGCCGTTTAGATGTGGTGTTGGGGGATATGGTGTAGGGGAGAACTTTGTAGTGTAGGGTAGATGGTTGGACTCGATGATCCCAAGGGTCTCTTCCAACCTGGATGATTCTATGATTCTAAATCTAGTACACTGGCGTGGAGAAAAAAATAAAACCAGCAACTTTACAAAAAGAACGCTACTTTTATTTTCAAATGCTGTAAAAAGCCTCATATAAATTTTTATAATGCTTCTATGTAACTTTCCCAACCACAACTAATGAAACAGTCTAGGAAAAATATAGCAGTTGCCATTTGGACTCCAAGAACGAGCTGCTGTAATATATCAACATTAAAAGGACACGGTACAGTATGTTTCAATGCTTGTAATCGCTCGTGTTATCGAAAAAGTGAGAGCACTTCCTAAGCATTAGAGTATAAACGGGCTAAACTGCAGTATTCCCTACCCGCTGTTGCAGAGGAACAGAGCTGACACGACACCCTTTGTACTGCTTCCGCCCATTCATCTTCGTAGCGCCGAGAGCTTTCAGCAAGCCCCTTTGCGCTTAGGTGACTTCGCCCACGTCGGATGCTTTCATTCCGTACCGTATCCAACGGCTCAGGTGTTTAACAACTGACCTATAAAAATAACACTTCTATAACTCTCCAGCAAGGCAAATTTAACAGTGCAAATGCAGTATCGACAATATTTGATTTCCGAATGCTGGCAATTTTTTTTTTTTAACCTCCTTTTGCAACATGAAACAACCTCTGCTATGTCCCGTGCCTAAGGCCACTCACTCAACGGTGACTGGAAATGGAACAAAGTGCAAAAGCTCAGCTGCGTTTCCCGATCCAAGCTTCGTTCCCCAGTTTCAGGGTATTCGGATCCAGAATTCGGATTCAGGCTCACCGCTTCCGTCGATGCGCTCAAGTTTTCCTGCTGGAATAGGTTAACTTCCCAGCAAACCTCTGATACCAATTTGCATACGCAATTCCACATTTGAACAAAAGTTAACAAAACATACTTCCAGAAAATAAATTTTCACACGGTTGCAATCATCAAGCCATTTCAGGATCTTTGGTACTCCAAGAATAAGAAAAATAAATGGCACAGTGACAAACATCGCCAAAGGGAAAAAAAAAAACCAACCATCCAAAGCAGTAAGACAGAGAGAACAAAACCAAAGGTATGTTACGCTTCCATTTTTTGAAAGCCAGTGTAGACCAACCTTCTGTTCTCTAATCCGTTAGCGTCAAAAATATCTTATCATCCTAAAAGCAACAGTTAATATTTTGTTTAACTCGTCTTACTGATTAAAATAGTGCTATTTTTTTTTTAAAAAATAATAAATCAACTACCGCAATACAGGAGTTTACGCTAAACAGGCTGCGCGCTGTTTCCCTATGGTTGTAACTCCTATGTGAGCACTGATACGATTAATCAGCTGCAATTTTAAATGAGTATATTATTCTTTAGTGTTACAAATACAAGGATTGAGCTTTTTCCTAAGTTTGTAAACCAGTGAGTATGTACAGACGTAGCTGTTTAATAGATAGCTTTAAATTAAGTGTGTATTTATCTCCTCTCCTCCAAGCCCCGCAGGGAAAAGAAATCACCAGTATTAGGGAGCATTTCCAGCTCCCCTGAAACTTATCTTGTCTTTGCAAGTTCAAGCAGAGGCTTCCTTTTGTATTAGGCAAATAGGGGAACTGTGGTCTTTTGAAATGTGCTGGTCGCAGGAATTCCATTTCTGGTGCACATAGCGCCCCATGAATAAGGTTGGAAATTAAAATGAATAAAAAATTCTCTTTTGAATAGCAGTGTCCTTTGAGGCCAGGTTTGCATCTCAGATACTTTCTGCCCAAGCTTTTCTGTCTTGGTAGAATGGATCGAACGCCTTAGAAAAGGTATTTCCTTTCCTGAGAAGCCTCAGAAGCTGCTAGGGCACTGGCAGAACAAAGTCTGAAAGGGTAAAGGTGGATTTAAATCAGTTATTGTTTTATGGACAGTCTTTGCATGGATCGAGGCTGAGCTTCATTCACCGCACAGACAAGGCTAAGAACACCACTGGAGAATTTCTGAGGGATCTTGCCCCAACAGCAGTAATTAGTGTAAGGTCTGGGAAGAAAAACCGGGAGATGAATGAGCTGTTTCCACAGCATTTAGGCAACGCTCCAGCATTTAGGCAGAAGTTTAGCTTAGCCATGTTCTGATTAACACTGTGTAAACTGAACAGGCCCTGAAGCACCGGCTACTCTTCTGTGATAAACTGAAAACTAAAATTTCTTGTAGAAATGTAGTATAAATAACAGATGCTTGAAGGGAGACAAAATATTGGAAGAAAAACAATCGCTGAACCCCTTGAGGAACCTGGTAGCTGTTGGATTGAGGAAGACTACGACATGTCAGTAAGCCACCCATGTACAGAGATCTCGCTGGTAACTGGTCTTTTATGCAGCAGATGAACACCCCAGTGCATTTTTAAAGCGTACAAATAATTTAGAACAGCTGATACCATGGTTCCTAGCAGCGATAAATATTTCTATAATGGCTTTATAAAGAGTCACTTACATTTTGCTGCAAAAGCCAGTCCAAACCATCCTGTGCTTCGCTCCGCTGGGCACTGCGGAGGCTTTAGATTGCCTTTCACTCGTGTTCAGAGGAGGATGACAGCAACAGTGACTCTCCTTCAATTCCTGGGGGATTTTTCATTGCTGTAAACCTCTTGGGTAACCAAAAAATGACAAAGACCTCTATTGTATTGTGATAGATTCAAAGTACCACAGTTAATGTGCTAGTACGGGCAGATATATAGATAATAGATATAGATAGGCTTTGAGCAACCTACTCTGGTGGAGGTGTCCCTGCCCATGGCAGGGGGGTTGGAACTCCATGATCTTTAAGGTCCCTTCCAACTCTAAATCGTGATTCAGAGGGATGGAGCACCTCCCCTATGAAGACAGGCTGAGGGAGCTGGGGTTGTTCAGCCTGGAGAAGAGAAGGCTCCGGGGAGACCTCATAGCAGCCTTCCAATATCTGAAGGGAGCTACAGGAGAGCCGGAGAGGGACTCTTTGTCAGGAAGTGTAGTGACAGGACAAGGGGTAATGGTTCTAAATTGGAAGAGGGAAGCTTTAGATTAGATCTTAGGAGGAAATTCTTTCCTGTGAGGGTGGTGAGGCACTGGAACAGGTTGCCCAGGGAAGTTGTGGATGCCCCATCCCTGGAAGTGTTCAAGGCCAGGCTGGATGGGGCTTCGAGCAACCTGCTCTAGTGGAGGTGTCCCTGCCCATGGCAGGGGGGGTTGGAACTCGATGATCTTTAAGGTCCCTTCCAACTCTAACCATTCTATGATTCTATAAATTTGCCAGAAACCAGATAATTGCAAACTCTTTGAGGAGTGCACTTCAGTCCTGAACCGCTGCTGGGCCGAGAAGCAAAACCATGCCCTGCATACGGAGGGATTTCTGCTTCAGCTTCCACAACCTAGGAGGAGACCCATCTCTGCTGTTGGTTTGTCACCGTCCTGCAGGTTGGGGGAGAATAGTGTTTAGATGCCGTGCCCAATTCAATCACCGTTATTCGTGCTTCCTGGAAACTGGGCCGCAGGCTCAGCCGAACCTTTGTAATCCCACGGTCCACGTTAGATAGCGATACTAGAAGAAGATGGAGCCCACAGGAGAGCCTGAGTCAGGCACTCCACTTCCTCTGGCTCGGCAGAGGCCGCTACAAGGGTATTCTGGAAAGAAAAGGCTAGAGCAGGAACAGCAATTGGATGATTTTTCTAGAATACGTTTTGCACAGACAGAAAAGGCTATTTGAACGATGAGTAGCAAAAAAGATGATCTGCCTTACAGCAGAGGCGGAAATGCAGTCCTGGAAACTGCTGTCTCTTCAGAACTTGCTATCAGAAAGCTTTCCTTCTGTTAACAATCTTTTTAATTTTTATTCAGATTCCTTTTTTCCTTCTGAAGCTGCCAACGGGCGTCATCATCTTAAACAGTAATGCCCATCAACTCTGATTTAAAGCAAATATCACTATACATATCACGGAGACTGTTTCAATACCGCACACAGCGGGGGAAAAAGGAAGAAAGAGAAGAAGGGATGCTCAACCGATAAAGCCCTCCAGCGGGGAAGAGTGAGAGTAGGCAGGGTACAGTGAGGCCCCCAGGACACTGCTATTTACAATAATCCAGCGTTGCCACACTCATGGGGTATCTGCAGACCGCAACTGGAACACCCTCGAGCAACTCCTCAGAGAATTTTGGAAATGTGGGCAGTGGTTTTTTCATCCTGCATATCTAAAACCCACCAGGTGAGCAGTGTAACAACAACGCTGCGTAAAAACGATATGTTTCACTCCTGGGTGGATGAGACTGTTTACAGTAAAAACACAGCCACAGAACAGAGAGGCATAATTAACCGTTACACACACATAGGCAATGCGGTTACAAAGGGATGTATGTTCCTTTTATTCCAGTACCTTCATATAATAAAGTTAACAAAAATATTCAAATATTAAAAAAAAAAAAAAAAAGCCAGCTGGCACTGCCAACTAATTCCTGTAGTAGTCTTAGAAATCCTAATCCTGTAGAATTTCCTTGTGAAATCGATGCGCACCAGAGTCAATGTATTAATAACTAACGCCAAGCGGGTCTGGTGATGCAGCTACCTGAGGTTTGTGGTTTTTATTTTGTGGGTTTGTGTTTTGTTTCACAACTTCCCGGCTTTCATGTAGGAAGGGATTGAGCCACGCTGCGTGAGCCCTTCAAACCTCTTGTAGGTATAATTGAGGAAAACCCAGTCTTTGGATTTGTAGTCAGGTTCTGTTGTGTTTGGCACTAGAATTCAGAAACAAAAGCAAAAACAAAACAAAAAAACACAATTAAAACCAGCGCTGCTTCTGAGAGGACTTTGCACAGAGCACTGACTCAAACAGCCCTGAAATCTTATTTCCCTAGTCAGCAGAAATTCCTCGAAGAAATCCTGGTTTTAATCAGGTCAGTTGCCTTTTGTCAATGGTCTAAGAAGAGTTCTAATTTCAGCATATATCTCTGAAGCAGAAAAAGGGTTTCGTTATTTTTTCGTTTGGGTTTTTTTTTTTAAGTCTATCTACACACCATAACAGGCTCCCATACCTTGACAGGAACCTCTAACACACCCACAGGACATACAATCACCAAAACCCCTAACATTTAAGACGCTTCGTGTGCAACAAATGCATGTATGCATATCGTGTTATCCTCACCACAAACGGAAGAAAAATATCCAAGTTCTTCCAAGAGAACCACACATCTCGTGCGCATATTACTCTCCCAGGGCTTCCTGCTTACAGCTCCAGCAAGGCTTGTACAGCCTCCTTTTATTTTTACGAAGAGCTCGGGTGGCTGGCATGCTGCACGCAGATATTTGCTGCAGCGAGCTTCTACATTTAGCTTTCTGGTTGCTGCTTTCAGAGTTCTGTAACACTATTTTCAACTCAAGATACCAAATGCATCGAAATCAAAAGTTTGTATTTAGGCATCTAGATGTACAGTAACGTTTTCACTGGGTCCGAGATGCCAAAACCAATACAAACGTACTGGTATTATCCAAATACGGACTTAAACAGCTTAACGTAGGCCGTGGAGATTGATTGCTTTTGCATTAAAAGGCCAAATTTCCTTGCCATTAAATAAAAGCCATTTCAGGAAAAAAAACCACCTCAGCTTTTTGATAATTCTTATGGTTGTTAGCACATCTACACTTATCCGTCATCAATTAATCACTGTTATGTATCTGTCTATCTTTAAGCCATTAGTAATTAATTGAAAACAGTGGGAGAATTTGGCATGTCAGACCAAGCCTTTTATGCGTAAAGATTTCCTACTACTTGTCAATAGAAATGCACAATTAAAAAAAAGCCCTTATTCGCAGAGCTACTCAGGTTCATATAGCACTACGTTAAATATTCATCCGTCTGAAAATTTTGCCCACAAATACGTGAACGTTTATGTTTGGCCTGAAACTCTGAAGTCATTAAAAAAATCAAAGCAAATAAGTGCATAATGTTTTACCAGAATTTGGTCAGACAGACCGTATGGTAGAAAACCATACTGTTTTGCTGCACTCAGTATATATGCAAACCATTTTTTACTAATAGATTTAACTGTAAAAATCTGTGGGGTTTTGGTTTTTTTTCCCCACAAAGGTATACAGAAGCCACAGGAAACCACAGGCTTACATTTCTATTTAAAAAAAAGTCTCTAGATCAAGTCTGTATGTTACCTTGATTAGAGTATCAGAAAAATGAATATAAACAACAACAGGAGGAGCTGTGGAGATACACATCATAGAGAAAAATTTGGAGTTTACAATGGCAGTCTCACCTGGCTGTAAAATATCAGATTCAGGAAATTCATCGAAGTTGGAAGTATCATCAATACTTTTGATTTCTATAGGGATTGCTGCTGGTCTTTCCCTGCAAATAGAAGTGCCAGAATAGCAAATACTAGGAAAAGATACAAAGTTTTGTTTAATTTAGCTTTTAACAATTACAACATCACTTTAATTTAAAGCACAGAGGTTCCACCGAATCCATCCCAGACCTATCTGACTTGCCTGTTTGCTGACATCACGGGGAGATTCATTGGTTTCCTATCTAGCATTAGTATCTTCTTGGCAAACTTGGGGAAAAATATAATTTTCCCATTAACTGAAACACCATTTCACACTTATATCTGCCATATGGCTATCCATACGATCTTCGTTGTCACTATGATCCACTGTGGTTACCTCCGTTTCATAAACCCAGCCGGGCGTGATTTTACTTGCATCTGGAGCCATCAGATTTGTTGCTTTGCAATTCCAGCACTCATCAGCCTGGGCCTCATCCAAATACCGGACACTCGGTCACCGGTATCTCTCATCCAAAATGAGTTGGCTCCAACATGTTACTGCTTTATTAGCTCAGTAATTAGGCAGCCCTTTAAGAAGTTTTAAGGTGGTTTCGAAGTTGCTGGAGTGATCTGTCCCACAGAAGCATACAAACACAGCACTATGGGAAAGTCATTAATTTACACCTGTAAATCTAATACGGTTGTACATACTACAATTACAATTAAATCCACATCTGGGTGGAATGGGGAGACCATTTTGCCAGGCTGCCAAACGTGTCATGAACAGATGCATCGCTGCTCTTGCTGCTTATTGAAGTCTCCCACACCACAAAGATAAGTTAAATGAGGCTTTCTGCACCAGAGGAAATGAGAAGTACAAGAGCTGGACAATCACATGTCCACAGTATGGATTTTCACCTAGAAAACTGCAGTATTACTGAAAGAGCAGACTACCTCAAACAGTAGCCATCATTTCAATGGAAAGTATCTGCTGTCCCACCAAAGTCTACTCTAAAGGTATTACCACATTGGGCACGTGCAGATGTAGCTCAGCATCCGCAGGCATAAGCTCAGGCTGGAAATGGTACGGCCGCCTCAGCCGAGCCCTCCAACCAGCAGAATTTTGCCAGAGGTGGTGACTCTGAGGTGAATCGGTGCCTCTGCCCAGTGCTCTGCAGCCATACCAGTTCACTCAGGTGTAGTATCTGCATCATGCGGTAAACACACGCCCTGCTTCTCCTCTTTATTCCAAAAATGCAGGGGAGACGAATGCAGTTTGCTTTTCTTGTGCTCCTATCACAAAGAGTCAATTATAGCAATAGCTGCAGAGCCTGTTACTATTGGAAGAGGAGCTCTCCGCTGATATCGGAGCGTACATCAGGAATAACACAGCCACCCTACCACAATTTTTTTCCATCTTGGGCACTCCAGGACAATCTGTGGCATCTTAAGACAATTAAACTCTGATCAGATCTATGAACGTCAGCAAGGCCTGAAAACCTTTGCTGTCACCCACCTACTGCCAGTACCTGCTTTTCAAAATAAAAGATACATTGGAAATAGTTATCCTTGACATCACAGTGCATGAAATTCTTGCTTTCATGCCTTTTATTCTCTCTACAAAATGTGTATATATATATATACCTGATATGTCCCCAGTCCACTCCTTCAAAAAACAGATGACTTTTTATTTCCTCGACTCCATTACTACCAATTCTATTTTCTGAATCGATACAAAACCTGAAAAAGTGGAAAAAAAATAAAGGGAATGTTACAATAAGTGCAGACAGAAGCAATAGGAAATAAAACTGCCGTGGTATCCTGTATCAGGAATTTGAGGACGTTCTTTCAAATATTTTCATCACTTGGGGTAACATAAAAGCAGCTCACTGCATCTAGGAGAGAAAGGAAATAGTGGAAGCAGAATATTGTTAGAGTCTCACGATGATAGTAACTTACACCTTTTGTAGGCGATTGAATCCCCATCTTCAAGGTTTGTGAAAAGTTGCTGCAAGTTCTAGCCCTGTAAGATTAGTTTGGAGCGAAGGCTTAAGTTCCCACCACTGAAAACTCCTCTGCGTGTTCTCAGCTATTCAAAATCCATGTTTCAAAGTCAAACTAAGAGAAACAGATGCAGTTGGTGAATCAGGACTACTCTCTGATGTCACATTTTGGAACTACAATGAGCCAACAGAAACGTTTCAAAACATGACATGTCCCTGTTCTCCCTGTCACCCCCTCTTCCCTCTCCTTAGAGGTCCGGGTGCTGGTGGTACAAAGACTGAAGGCCTATTTCTGATATGGTCCAGCTGCATAACGACCTCAGACTCCAGAATAAATTGTCAATTTATGAGAAGCAGGTGTGGGAAAGTCCATAGAGTCATAGAATCATCTAGGTTGGAAAAGACCCTTGGCATCATCGAGTCCAACCATCTACCCTACTCTACAAAGTTCTCCCCTACACCATATCCACCAACACCACATCTAAACGACTCTTAAACACATCCAGGGATGGTGACTCAACCACCTCCCTGGGCAGCCTGTTCCAGTGTCTGATCACTCTTTCTGTGAAGAATTTCTTCCTAATGTCCAGTCTAAACCCACCCTGTTGCAGCTTGAAGCCATTCCCTCTTGTTCTATCGCTATTTGCTTGTGAGAAGAGACCAGCACCAACCTCTCTACAGTGTCCTTTCAAGTAGCTGTAGAGAGTGATGAGGTCTCCCCTCAGCCTCCTCTTCCTCATACTAAACAGTCCCAGCTCCTTCAACCGCTCTTCATAGGATTTGTTTTCCAGGCCCTTCACCAGCTTCATTGCCCTCCTCTGCACCCGTTCAAGCACCTCGATATCTCTCTTGGATTGAGGTGCCCAAAACTGGACACAATACTCCAGGTGTGGCCTCACCAGTGCTGAGTACAGGGGGACAATCACCTCCCTACTCCTGCTGGTCACGCTATTTCTAATACAAGCCAGGATGCCGTTGGCTTTCTTGGCCACCTGGGCACACTGCCGGCTCATGTTCAGCCGCTTGTCAATTAGAACCCCCAGGTCCTTTTCCACCAGGCAGCTCCAGCCACACTTCCCCAAGGCTGTAGCGATGCATGGGGTTGTTGTGGCCCAAGTGCAGAACCTGGCACTTGGTCTTGTTGAAGCTCATACCATTAACGTTGGCCCATCCATCCAACCTATCTAGGTCTCTGTGTAGAGCCTCCCTGTCCTCATGCAGATCAACACTCCCGCTTAACTTGGTGTCATCTGCGAACTTACAGATGATACACTCTATGTCATTATCAAGATCATCAATGAAGATGTTAAACAGAAATGGTCCCAACACTGTCAAGTAAGAAAAAAAAAAAAAAAAAAACCAAAAAAGGTGAAAATAGATACAGAGTATTGTTGCGACGGCAACTGTTACCTGCTCAATTAGGCAGGAGGAAAAACACCAACAAGGGAAGTACAACATCCTAAAGAAAATAATAGGGAGGTGAAAACTCTCCCAACAGTAACTCAGCAACATCAAGGATCCATTCCAAGGAGCAGCAAAGGCTGACTTCTCTGGACTGACACCTGCGTGGCTGGAAGAGACTCTTCAGTATCTCGTCAAGGAGATGGTGAGCATAGCAATGCTTAGCCTCCCCATTTATGAAATCTTAGCTATATCTTTGGCAGCAGATACAAAAAGATAGAATCATAGAATCATCTGGGCCGGAAGGGACCTTCAAAGGTCATCTAGTCCGACCCCCTCCACAGTCAGCAGGGACACCCCCAACTAGACCAGGTTGCCCAGGGCCTCGTCGAGCCTCACCTTGAATGTCTCCAGGGAAGGGGCTTCAATCACCTCCCTGGGCAACCTATTCCAGTGTTCCACCACCCTCATGGTAAAGAAGTTATTCCTAATGTGTAATCTAAATCTGCTTTTTTCCAGTTTAAAGCCGTTACCCCTTGTTCTGTCACTGCAGGCCTTTGTAAACAGACCCTCCCCAGCCTTCCTGTAGGCCCCCCTCAGGTACTGGAAGGCCGCTATGAGGTCTCCCCGGAGCCTCCTCTTCTCCAGGCTGAACAACCCCAGCTCCCTCAGCCTGTCCTCGTAGCAGAGGTGCTCCAACCCCCTCATCATTTTGGTGGCCCTCCTCTGGATCCTCTCCATCAGGTCTATGTCCTTTCTATATTGAGGGCTCCAGACCTGCACACAGCACTCCAGGTGAGGTCTCACCAGAGCAGAGCAAAGTGGCAGAATCACCTCTCTGGATCTGCTGGCAACACTTCTCTTGATGCAGCCCAGGATGTCATTGGCCTTCTGGGCTGCAAGTGCACACTGCCTGCTCATGTCCAGCTTCTCGTCCATCAGCACCCCCAAGTCCCTTTCCTCAGGGCTGCTTTCTAATACCTCATCCCCCAGTCTGTATTTATACTAAGGATTGTTCCAGCCCTGCACTTGCTCTTGTTGAACCTCATGAGGTTCATCTGGGCCCACCTCTCCAGCCTGTCCAGGTCCCTCTGAATGACATCCCATCCCTCTGGTGTATCGACAACACCACACAGCTTGGTGTCATCTGCAAACTTGCTGATGGTGGACTCTATCCCTCTGTCTATATTGTTGATAAAAATGTTGAACAGTACCGGTCCCAGCACAGACCCTTGAGGGACACCACTTGTCACTGCTCTCCATCTGGACTTCAAGCCATTAAGTACTACCCTCTGGATGCGACCATCCAGCCAATTCCTTATCCACTGAACCGTCCACCCATCAAATCCGTATCTCTCCAGTTTGGCGAGCAGGATGTCATGGGGGACCGTGTCAAAGGCCTTACAGAAGTCCAGATAAATCACATCCATAGGTCGTCCCTTATCTAGTGACATAGTCACTCCATCACAGAAGGCCACTACGTTAGTCAGGCAGGACCTGCCCCTAGTAAAGTCATGTTGGCTGTCCTGAATCATCCCCCTGTCCTCCATATGCCCAAGCATGGCGTCCAGAAGAATCTGCTCCATGATCTTCCCAGGCACAGAGGTGAGGCTGACAACCGCTTTGTATTTATACCACATCCTTGCAGTCTCTTTGAGCACGGCTAAAGGTGTCAAAAGTGACAGAAGGAGGGATGTTTACAGTAACAGGGAAAAACTCCCATGTCAAACAAAAAGCTTAGTCTTGCCAAGTGTGGAGTCAGCCGATGATCTCTGGAAGTGGGGAGCACTTGGTAGCATGGCCACGTGAGCCTCCTGGTGCTCTAAGCAAGTCAGCTGGCCTTTGTTAAATGAAATCCCGTTTGCCTATAGGAGCAAAGCCTCTGGTTGGTGATTTGGTTATCCTGAACTCATCATCTTTCCACACCATCACATCAGCCGGATTCGCAAGGCACTTTTCACATCAGTACATTGCGATACAAAAAAGGTCACCTTCTCGCAAGTTAGTGAAATTTTCAGCAGATAATTTAGTAATGTAGCAAGTTACATTATAGACTCTCTCCAATTATGGACTGTAGTGTTCTTTTACTTGTAGTTGAGTGTCACCTGGGGGAAAAAAAAAGCGCTTATATTTCTACTGCAACCCAGCCAGTTCATTGATGCCAAGTACTAATAATAGACCTCAAACCTTGCAACAACGGTTACCCACGCCAGGTCTCAGGGTCTGAATTTGAGCTTATTTTAGTTTGGTTCTGTCTGTATCCATAAAAATAAAGAAACTTCAGCTTTTCTGCAACTTCCTTTAGACTGAAATAACCATTGTCTAACTTGTCCAAGCTATAACAAAGTACCCGACGGCCAGGTGTTTGTAGCCTAATCTGCTGTTTTGACCTTGTTTTAGTAAATTGTCTGTAACTCTAGAGAAGTTTTACCCTAATTTAAATCATTCCATATATGGTGAAAAACTAATAAATTCAAGTAGTCATTGTATAACTATATTCATGAGCCAATCAGCAAGACATGGTAACAAATAAACTGCCCAAACTATCTGAAAATGCCCCAAACGCAGCCAAAACTGAGGAGGAAGAAATCCTTAGCAGCACCACCGTACGCTTCCCAGCAAAGAACTCAGGATGCCGACAACATGCAGGAGAGGTTAAGCAAAACACTAGAGAAATAGATACTGAAAATGTAATAAAACCGTTATACTCAGTCTTATTAATGAATATTAGCAATAATGAAATACTTTGAACTTTGTTAGTATCGCTGTAACTGGATTAAGAGTAACTGCTGTATTTGTTGTATTTGTCGTACGCTACTGGAGCACTGCTTGGACTAATAATAAATTCTAATTCTTGGCTCTGCCTATTCAGTACATTCCCCTTTTTCCCTGTAACAAAATCATGTAAGCTTGTAATATTATCTTTGAAACAAATCAAAGCCAAAAATCATCCCTCCCAAAACCTCCCAGCAGTTCTGCTTGACCTTGACACCAAAACCCCTCACAAAAACTTCAATGCAAACTGAATGGATTAAAAACCAGTGTTTCGGAAGAAGCGAGTAAATCCAAAACATCCAAAGATTTCTGTTCAGTGCATTAAATGCTGCTGAGCAGTTATTTTTTTAGTTCCCTCCAAGAAGAGAAAAATTGTACATTAATCACTTTTTTTCCCCTTCTTTTTTTCAGTCTGCTCTGTTTCTCCTGATACAGCGGTACAAATCAAGATCATTATATCTTATTCCTTCATGTTAAACAAATGGCAAAGGCAAAAAGACAGAAAAAAAAAAAAATAATCCATCAAGGATGGTGACACAGAAGAAACTAACTTTTCCTCCAATCTAAAGCTTCCTTCACGCAGAACAGAAATGTAACCTAATGGAAGGTTACTATGTGTGGGCGCGTGGCCAGAAGTGGGCTTTTGTTACTGACCTGAGAATTAAATCCTTTGCTTTCTCTGAAATGGGCACCTCTGGAGGAAATACCAATGTTTCTTTCCAGTTCATAACTTTCCTATAAGTTTCTTGTGGCGTTTCTGAGCAGAAAGGTGGATACCCTGCACAGACAATAGAAAAATTAACAAGCTTTTCCCAGAAGAGGAAAGTGGCCTGGACCTCTGCTTTCGCGGCCGCTGCTCCCAGGCAGTAGTAGTAGCCAATGCTAAAGGCAGTAGTAATGCAACATTGTCCCAGTTTGAAGTAAAACTGAACCAATTTTCTGTTCTGTAACTTCACATCCTAGCTAGGCCTCCTCTAACTCTCTGAAATGAACGGCATATTGTGGAAAAAACTGCTCTTTCTCAGAATGGTAAGCCCAATGTTTGTGCTCCATGCCAAGGAATGGTGGGCAGAGAGGCCCTTGCTTATACTTATTGCTATAACAACCAAGGGCAGACAATTTTCGTTATTTGCCCCTTTAGAGGGTCGGAAACGGAAAAAACGTAGAGGGGTCACATCGGTGGGGAGGAGTGGACAGGAGAGGTGACCCAAACCTGACCAGCTGGAGTATTCCATCCCATCTGCCCCACGCTCAGTATAAAGGCTGAGGGATCAAAGGGTCAGCCCCCTTCCTGCGATGGCTGACGTCCAGAGAGGACTCTGTCTGTTCATCTGCCTTTGATCCCGATCCGTGTGTTCCTGACTCCAGAGCTGGAATCCAGTTCCCATCTGTCACTGACTCCAGTCTGGGACTTCCCCAGTGCCTGCCGGTGACGTGACTGTCATCCTGGGAGCTTGATACGGTTTTGTATATATTGTATTTATTTCATTATTTTCTTCTTTATTTTTTATTTTAATATTAATTCTTCATTAAAGTAGTTTAGTTCATTCTAAACTTCTGAATCTCCTTATCTCTTTCTCCTCCTCTCTCCTCTTTTGGGGGGGGGGGGGGGGAAGAAGGGGGGGAAGGGCCATTTGTCAGTCCGGTTTTGGTAAATTAGGCCGAAACCACAACAAATATTAAAGGTTATTTTGTTACTTCCAAGTAATGAGACTGAACTTCAAAAATATAAATAGTAAACGGTTATTCACTGACCGTGAATAACCTCAGAGCTAACTGAGGAATCGCCTCTTGCTGCCCTTTTTGGAAAGGTGGGAGGACTTCAAAAAGTCTTCTGGAAGCTGAATTTGGGGCTTACTTTAGGGAGAGCAGAATGAAATGGGATCCATTGGATCCAAAATGGGATTCCACTATGCTTGGGATCAGACTCAGTGAACTGACGGACACCATTACCACCTTCAAACCCTTTGAACAATTCTTTGGTTGGGTCTTTAACCTACCTATTAGCATTTCATACATAATCACTCCCAAAGACCACCAGTCGCACAGCTTGTTGTACCCAGTCTGCATAAATACTTCTGGTGCAATATAGTCTGGGGTTCCAACAGTAGAATATGCCTGGAAAAAAATATAAACTCTTTAAAAGACAATAACTACTTTTTTTACACTTTGCAAAACTTTTTCCTGGGGATTCATTCACATATAGGAGCTCGTTATTTGGATGGACAAGAATACTTAATTTGAGAATTCACAGTATCTAAAATCCTAAGAACGTCATTCTTTTACATGAGTAAGCACAGAGAACCTTGAAAGTTAATGGAAACCATTCTCCTAAATGTGACAAAATCATAGAATATACCCACTGCAATATCAGAAGGTCATCTTAGCTAAAGTTTCAGGTAGGCATGTTATTAAAATACCCAAGGAGTTCTGTTGTTGTAATTGTTTTGTGGGAGTTTTGGGGTTTTTTTTTTCTTCTTTTTTTTTTTTTTTTTTTTTTTTTGAAAAGGGATAACCAGTGGTGGATTCCCTTGCGTGACACTCGTGATACCCTAGCTGTTCCATGTATTACCTCGCCTTTATTGCGAAATTAATTTGAGCTCTTACTCAGGTTCCATTCTTTTAACCTTTTGAATGCATGGCCTAGATGATTCTGGCTAATGACTAAATCTTGAGCTATTTGAGAATTTCTCTTTACTGATGGAAAATTTTGCACAGGGCATGGGGGAAGAAAAAAGAACCCCAACAGAAAACATAAAACCAAGGAAGTCCACGAAAACCAGTTTTACCAGAAAAATCTTTTACTTTCATTTGTCTGACCATTAACAAAATGCTTCATTTTATCAGAGCCAAGACATTTAGTTTCGAACCAACCGAAAACCAGTGGCTCCTCTCGAGGCTCCTTTTCAAATAGCACTGATAAAAGTTGTCGTTTTGATCTTTTATTCTCTCTGTTTGACTGTCTCGTGATTCATTGAGCTTCACCACACCATTCTGCCACATCAGTTACTGACCTGGAAGTGTAGTCTTTTCAGGGATCTAACTCCAAGTAGGACTAAGGGCATGAAATACAGCCCCTATGAGACAGCATGATTGCAATGTAATCTCATCATGTCTTATAAAAGTAAAAACAACTCAAAAGCTTTTTGGGAATACTATGGCATATCACTTTTTGAACAGAGCATACAAAATAAGAAGTTCCAAAATTTGAAAACAGAGGTTTTTGCAGCTGCTATTTGGTGCAGGGCATCAAAATACAAGCAGGGCTGAAATTCTGAAAGCCCGAGGCTGACAGATACTTTCCTTTGATTCAGTTAATGCCAGAGGGACATTTATTACATGACAACTCTGATGCAACCCAGGCAATACATGATGCAACCCAGGCTGCACCACTCCAGTGCCAATACCCTCCGCTGCCTTTCTATCATAATCCTGTTCAGCAGAAGGACAAAAAAAAGGTTTCCCCACAATTTTCTGAAAAAGAATCACGCAGCTACACATCTTCTCGCAACACCGAACTGCGGGAGTTAACCCAGGAGTTCCCACACAGTATCAATGCCAGGTCAGTTTAGGGGACGTACTCAAAGTACAGCTTCGCTAAGTCGTTGCTGGCACCTGAGGTTAGCTAGTCCAGATGCTTATAAGGGAAACAAAGGCATGGAGAAGAGCAGGGCCTTGATAGTTACAGCTGTGAAAACAGGTAGACAAAGCTACCCAGCTGATGGTCATCCTTTCACCCTTCCCCTGATCTCTGAGCTATTATTCCACAACTGGAATCACTAGACCGCCTTCTTCTGAGTTAACTGAAATTTTGGGAGTTGAAGAGAGTAGTATCTGTAAGACATGAGGGCCTTTCAGTTTTCAAGAACCAGCAGCATTAATGCCCAGTTTTTATTTAACTTTTTCTGTAAATAGTTTAAAAGAAAAGAAGTTATACGTGATTATATTAACTCACCAGCTGTCGCCTGTTCTTCTTCCATGTTTCTGCTTTTCTCTTTGAGTTCATATTCTGGAATGCTAATTTACAAAATAGTTAATAGATAATAAATGCATTTGAGAATTAAAAGAAAAGATTGGTAACGTTCTGTTGTCAAATCATAACTATTTTATGGCTTTAGAATGCTTTAGTCTAGAAACAAAAACTTGATTATAACTGGAGATGGGAAAATTATAATGAATAACTACTGTCCGATTTGCAGCAGAAACTCAACTAAGTAGGACACATGATCAGCAATTCCAAATTAGAACTTGTTAAAAGTTTTACAGATTGATCTGAGATCAGCAGCACTTCTTGTTACAGCTGGCAACGTTATGTTCAGATCCAGGCGATATTTTTTTAAGCAAAAAGTGAAGAATCCAAGAACTACAGAGTAATTTTACGTCTGTAGAATAAAACATGAATGTGGATGTGTCGCCAAGGCGTGCTGATGAAGAACTTTACTCTTACGAAAAGCTTCCCAAGAGCGTGACTGATTTCAGTGAGTGAGCACGTAAAACCCATGTCCCTTCTGAAAGGGTGTTTCTTTAACTTCACTAACATTGTTATGAAAAATACATTAAAATATAGATACATTACGTGTATTTGTATCTGTGTACAAATGTGCAGAAATGTATTAACATGCGTTTCCAGTTTTCCAACTAAATTCAATCAGCCTGACCAATCTTGCTTATAACCCAGCAGAAATAAATTATGATGTGGCATAGCTGCAGCTCAAAACCATTTAAATATTTAACCAGGACCCCTTATACTTACAGAAGTCACTTGGCGGGTTGTGTGTAAGGTTCCTGTAAAACTCAGTTCTGTGAGCTTTCTTTAAACCTGTGCATAGCCCAAAATCAGACAGTTTCACGTGACCCTAAAAAAAAAAAAAAATTCAGAGAAGATAAAAACAGAATTTAGAAAGACAGTGCTCGAAAAAGAAAGTTTTAATAACTGCACTTGCCTTCACAGGCCATGATGGACTTGCACAGGACTACCTAATCCAGGACAAGCAGGCAAATAACGACTGAATCTTGATGTACTGCAAGAGCGTGTTTTCTCTCAAAAGGGTTATTATTGCCCCCTCCTCCCCAGGAATGGCTACATCTACAATTCTGCAACAGTAGAGGGCAGCTAGTTTGCCTGGTTTTGTTTTAAACCGGATACCATTGAGACTGAGAAAGCCTCCAGAACAAAATTCCTTTGTTTTGTTTTGATGGTAACCCGTTTTTAATCAGGTTTCCAGACATCAGTGCTAGATAGTCTACAGATTTGCATGTGATGCTTACTGGGTCTGTTTCATGGCTCGCTACAGTCAAACACTGGTGATAACTGCAGGATTTTAACTGATTATTGGAGATTTTCAAGAGCCGCCTGGATGCAGTCCTGAGTAACATGCTCTAACATGCTCTGGGCAATCCTGCTTCAGCAGGGAAGTTGGACTAGATGATCTTTATGGTCCCTTCCAACTCTAAAAATTCAGTGAAATTCAGTGAAATTTAGCACCGTCTGAATGTTTCATGCTTTCGCTCGACTTGAAGCAACTAAGTATATCGGTTTTTAACGTGTATGAATATGAGCATCTGGACACCCTACGTGGGTCTTCTCACTTAAAAGGCTTGCCTTAAAAGGGCTGAAGGGCTTTCCAACAAAAAAAAAAAAAAACCACAAGGGCAGTTTTGCTTTAAATGTACTAGTGTTGAACAAGGAAAAAAATAATGACCACTCTCTGCCTTTACTCCAGCCAGTTTAAAATCACTGGTGTGGCATTACTGCTTCCCACCAATTAGCATCACGATAAACAGCATTATCTGCAGACCAGTACATTTAAAGCATACGCAGTTTACATGCACGTTACATGCCTTGGCATCCAGCAGAAGGTTATCTGGTTTAATATCTCTGTGGATGAATCCCAGCTGGTGAATAGCATCTATGGCCAGCACAGTTTCAGAAATATAAAACTGTGTCTCCTCTTCTGATAAGGTGTCCTTCTTCATTAGTAAGGTCATCATGTCACCTAATCAAAGAGCAGAAAATAGAGCTTAGAAATCAGAACATTTTAACCACAAGACTAATTCTATGTGAAACCCCAGTAGAATCCCAATTTAACCTTGTGACTGGCCTTACAGCTACTAATTATGAAACTATTACTGGAAGGACCTACATACTTCTTTAGTAAACTGGATGTAAAACTGTTGAAAATCCTAAATAGGCATTTTAATTTCACTGATTTTTTTTAGAGTTGGAAGGGACCATAGAGATCATCTAGTCCAACTCCCCTGCTAAAGCAGGGTTGCCCAGAGCACATCACTCAGGACTGCATCCAGGCGGGGCTTGAAGATCTCCAGAGAAGGGGACTCCACCACCTCCCTGGGCAGCCTGTTCCAGGGCTCTGGCACCCTCACCCGAAAGAAGTTTCTCCTCAAATATGAGTGGAACTTCCCATGTTCCAGCTTGTGCCCGTTGCCCCTCGTCCTATTGCTGGGAACCACTGAAAAGAGTCCGGCTCCATCCTCCTTCAACCCACCCTTCAGATACTTATAAGCATTGATAAGGTCTCCCCTCAGCCTTCTCTTCTCCAGGCTAAAGAGCCCCAGCTCTCTCAGCCTTTCTTCATCAGGGACATGCTACAATCCCTTAATCATCCTCGTTGCCCTTCGCTGGACTCTTTCCAGTAGTTCCCTGTCCCTCTTGAACTGGGGAGCCCAGAACTGGACGCAGTGTTCCAGTTGTGGCCTCACCAGTGCAGAGCAGAGGGGGAGAATGACTTCCCTCGACCTACTAGCCACACTCTTCCCTATGCAGCCCAGGATTCCATTGGCCTTCCTGGCCACAAGAGCACACTGCTTGCTCATTGTCATTTTGCTGTCTACCAGGACCCCCAGATCTTTCTCTTTGGAACTTGACTCCAGCAGGTCCACACCTAACCTGTATTGGTGCCTGACATTCTTCTTCCCCAGGTGCAGGACCCTACACTTTTCCCTGTTGAACCTCATGAGGTTCTTCCTTGCCCAGCTCTCCAGCCTGTCCAGGTCTCGCTGGATGGCAGCCACCCCTCCCAGTTTGGTATCATCAGCAAACTTGCCGAGGATACACTCGGTCCCCTCGTCCAGGTCACTGATGAATATGTTGAACAGGACTGGACCAAGTATTGACCCCTGGGGGACACCACTGGTTACAGGCCTCCAGCTTGAACCTGCTCCATTAATTATTACCCTTTGGGTCCTGTCACACAGCCAGTTCTCAATCCACCTCACTGTCCCCTCATCCAGCCCACACTTCCTTAGTTTCCCAATGAGGATGTTATGGGGGACAGTGTCAAAAGCCTTGCTGAAGTCAAGACGATACAGTGAAATGTAATGCATAATACATGTACTGCATGTATTTACTAGCTTCAGCAATCACAAGCCAAACACTGGATCAGAATAATTATTTAATCCAAGTCTATTTTAAACACCCTTCCATAACCTTTCTCTTTACCCTAAAAATCAGGAGTGATTACATTACTGAGACTTCATTTAAAACAGCATTAATTTTTTTTTGTTATAAAAAAATTACACAGTATGCTTGTTTCTAACATTTTATGAAGCTGACAACAAAAGCTAAGGAAGAAGTAGTTCTATCACCTAGCACCAGAACATACAGCTTACCTCCAGGTAAGAACTCCATGATCAGGTAAAGATTTCTTTTATCCTGAAAGCTGTAAAACATTTTCACTACCCAGGCTCCATCTGCTTCAACCAAAATATCTCTTTCTGCTCGGATATGGGCCACCTAAAATTAGAAAAAAATCAAACCACTATTATTTAAGAACAATTTAAATACTTCAACAGGGAACGCCACATTATATTCCCAGTCCTACAATATATGTTTTCATGATCTTTCATGAAGAAACTATTTTTCATACTCTTTTAATACTCATTTTTTTCATAGTTTTTTACTAGGTACTATGAAGTCCTCATAAAATATCAAACTCACAGAAGTCAACTCAATGTTGGAAATAACCGTTCAAACAACTTTGCAGAAGCATAGCTTCTTAGGTTGCGTCTGTTTGTTGGAAAGAACTGAAAAATATGGTAGAAAAGTGCAATTTCCCTTTTTACTATATCCTAAAATGAAATAGGAACATTAAAAAAAAAATTACAGAGCTGACCATTGCAGACCTTTATATGGTACTGCTGTCTCAGACAAAAATTTAACGTGCAACTCAAGGTGCAAATACTGACAAAGTTATTGGAAAAGGCTAGAGCTGGTCTTAAAGAACACAAGACCCAAAAGGTAAAATGACAGATGCATTATGATTACTATCAGAAGTTACGAGATTTCTCATATACACATAAAAAGAAACAAAAAACTAATAGCTACTTCTACATGGATATCTCACAGTTTAAGCTTAGCAAAATAAACCTGGGGAATCTTCTCCAGCAAGAGTGACAAAGTGCCTAAACTAGTTACTTCCTGCAAAACCCAATTCCTTCGTGGTTGTGAAGAGAGAAATATCTGACTTCCATCGCAGTGAACTACTGTCTAGTTCTACAGTCCACGTGGTACACGCTGCTGATGGTGTGTGAACCCCTTCCAGATGGCACATGGAGACGTGTGAACCCCTTTCCAGATGGCACGTGGAGACAACTCCTCTGTGTGTACATAGTGAATCTCACTGAACTGCACGGCACGTGCCTTGTCCAAGTGGAAAAAGGGCTGGGATGAGTTTCAGCCTTTACTAGCAATAAGCTCAGTGGCTAATATTAAAGCAGTGCAAAAATGGTAAGGGTCTTGGCCTATTTAAGGCAGGGGGGATGGGGGGATGGGAAGAGAAGATGGTGCTACTCCTCCAACTGATGTGCACGAGGCTGGCCCAGAACCGATGCAGCCACCACTGCTGCTGATGTTGGTCCTGGGCAAATGAGTCTGGGAATGTCTGACCTTGCTCTGGATATTCCAGCCCCATCTGAGACTTCGACAAATACACGGAGAGCTGCTACCCCGTGAATTCACTGGAAACGAAGAGTAATGGAGATGGGAGGGAGAGGTGTACATTTCACTAGAATGTACCCTCATCCTGAGGGAAAATGAAAGACACACGCATGGAAAAATATTTCTTGACAGCTTTAAGATTTCATTATTCATACACCAGAAAGCAGCTTCTGGAGAGAAAACATGTACCACTATTCCAGCTTTGAGGGCTATTTCCAATAAGCAGCAAACAGTCTTCTGCATCTCTTCCCCAGTTCTACTAATCAGGAGCATCTTTACATGTACATGTTCTTTTCAAAGGGTTTCACAGGGCAACAGTCTCTCTCTGTAGTAGGCACTCCAACTTTGATTTAACTAGCTCTATCTATTCTCATTAGAAAATACTTCTTTCCACCCTCCACTCCTCAATGTAGCTATAAAATATAACATTAAATCCTTGCTTAAAAACAGCCAGGATATCTCCCAGTGCTATCAGGCTTGGGAGGAAAAAAAAAAAATATTTTTTTTCTTTTGTATTTGTGTTCTGTGTTGCTTTCCATTAAACAAACCAGGCAACGAAAATTACAGCACATAAACGTTCTCCAGGGAAGGTTACTACCATCCCAAACTAAAGGAGGCTCAGCCTCTTTGCCACATCAGGTTATGAAAGGGGGGCAGAGCTTCACACCAGAAGGCTACACACATCCAGGCTGCTGTGCAGAACATGCTGCTCCTCTGGTTCCCTGTATCAGCGCATGGGCTTGAGGAGACAAAAACTCTGTGCCAGGGGAAAAAAAAAATAAAATAAAAGAAGTACAAGTGCCACTGCAGGGAAATGTAATACAAGAGCAAGTGATAGGTAAGGTTTGGACAGGTAAGGAAAGTCTTCTTTTTTCTGTCCTTTTGCTTGAGACATCCACACTTGATTTCTTTGCTTTGTGGTACTGGAGTACTCACTGTGTCCTACCAGGAATTTTCAACTAAACCATGAATTGTTAACTAAAAAAAAATAATAAAAGCAAAACCCAAACCAAATGAACAAAACCAAAGCAAAACAAAACCTGACTAAAAAGCAAAACAAAGGAAAACAAAGCCAATGAACAATGTGATGTCTGTTGATATCTAACTACCAAAAGAAAACATCAAGTACTCTCAGTTTTTACTTTGGCACAGTATTACTTTTCAAGCAGCGCTTTCCTTGAGGTACAGTTTTACAGATTAAATACTGTAAGGCCTGCACTGATGATGGAAGGGAGAAAAAAAAATAAAAAAATCTTTGTCACTAGTCCAAATCAGTTGTCAATGAAACAGTTTAAGATTTTTTTATTTCCTAACTTCTACTTATTCTTTAGTACTGTGGTAGCAACTCTATAGATGCTTTGGACTGCTATACCGTTATTCAGAGCTACAGAAGGGGAAAATATCACCAAATAGTATCTGCCACAAAGAACTTCAGCAATTTTTTTTAGACAGCATAAGTTTGAAATCTAGGGGATGTATACAACACAAACCTGCTCTTTCTCCAGCATATCTGCTTTTCTTAGTATCTTCATTGCATAAATATGACCTGTATCCTTCTTCTGAACGAGGCGTACCTATAATGAGAAATACAAGTCCATCAATCTTCTCTTCCTCAGAAAATAGACCCCAGCGTGGAATCTATTGGAAGGCTCAAAATTGCTGGGCATGGAAAAGTTTTTTGGTTAAACATTTAAAAACACACAGGAAAAAAAAAAAAGAAATATACACCATGTACAACGCTAACACTAGTGATGAATAGACAGTTTGAAGTAGTTATTGTTTTAGGAAAAGTTAGCAGGCACAGTAAATTCCAAATAGCTGTGAGACTGTACACGCTAAAATTCAGGAGCGGGTACAACCATGATGTGACACAGGGCAGGGATGACGTTTACGGAGAGGAGCTGTGCAACTGCGAATCCATCTTTTCAGGGGGCCACGTGGACAACATCAGTTTGGGCGAATAAGAAGCTGTGGGAAACTAAGGGCCTTTCCAGGGGTCTTGAGAAATCGATGCACGTAATTCATTACTGGATGTATCACACTTGCACAATTACTATTTTTAGTAATATTTATTATAGCTATTTAGTACTATTTACTATAGCTGTTATAAATAGCTATTCTTCTGCAATGAAACTCCCCAATTTAAACTTTTTATTCTGTAATTAAAATGTTTCATTTTAAAGTCCAATGCAAATTTTATTATCCTATTCAAGCAGGAAAGCCACAAACCTCCCCAAATGCTCCTCTTCCTATAACTTTCAAAGATTCAAAGTCATCCAAGCCAAGTCTAGTCCTCTTCAGTCGCAGAAACTCTGTTTCTTTACGAGCATGTTGTGATCTGCGTAGTTTTTTCTAAGGAGACACATACACAGAAATTTATAAGTCATTTGATAGTATGAAGTCAAGATATACAACTTCTCTTCCTGTGAAGTATTCCTTCTCCCATTCGGATCACAGAGAAAATGTAAAAGGATAAGTCTTTCTGAATTACTTGAAGTATGAACCACAAGCACACAGTCTTTTACATAGAGGCCTCAGGCCCAGTTTCACTTTGGGGGGGATGTTTTATTTTTTTTTTTTCTAATTACTTAGATATAAAGAAACAGGTAAAAAAAAATGGGAAAAAAAAAATAATCATACTGGTTCAAAGAACATCAGTCCAAAGGCCAAAGTCAATACCTTAGGCAAGGACTCTTGGGTTTGGGCAGTGTAAAGGATCAATAAAAGCTGAAACTTGCACCCCACCGAAAAGAGTGAAGACGGGCAACAAGGAGCTTAACAGGCAGCAGAAATCCAACTTATGCTATCTATAGCAAACTCCATTTGGTTTAGGGCAGGCAAACACTTATATTTGAAAGAAAGATCTGTCCAACTCCTGTCATATCTTTTTTTTCTATGAAGACATCAATGAGATTCACTCAGAAAAGACACATCCAATCTATGCTCCCAAAGATGCCGAGATGAGCCGTTTAGATGTGGTGTTGGGGGATATGCTATAGGGGAGAACTTTGTAGAGTAGCGTAGACGATTGGACTCGATGATCCCAAGGGTCTCTTCCAACCTAGACGATTCTAGGATTCTATGATCTTGGAGACTGCTAACAAGACCCATTGATCAGGCACCTGCCAGATGTTGTGCTAGGGTGACAGTGCCATTTGAAACCACAAGATGGCATTACATACCCATACTCACTTTTCCCTCTTCCCAGAAGTTACGCAGCCACACAGACTCAGAAATGATGGAGGCACTGTTATTTCCCTGCCCATCCTGAAGACAGCACAGGAAGACACGGTGCAGTGGACCTCAAGAAAAGCAACTTATTGACCAAAGTTCTGAGAGATGTCAACAGGACAGAGATCCCTCATGTGATTCCAAACAGAGCATGTGCCCGGTTTATTGTTTAAATCAAGAAAAAAAAATAAAATGGTTCAGCATTTTGCTTTCTACCCACTTCTTCCAAGCACGTCTCATCTTTTTTTCTTGCCAAATATAATGGCAAACAATTTTAATCTTTGAAAAGCCTGCTATATACTTGCTGCAGCCATATGTCTCATAAGGACTAAGGGTGGCATGAAAAGCCTTAGCTATGGCAAGTTATCATTCAAGTATATTCACAGATTCCCTAATAAACAAGTTATTTACAGGTGCAACATTCATTTACAAAGTAAAACTTAGTGTCATGCCAGCTAATGCTTCTGGGGGGTGCAAGAGAGCTGGCTAATATTTAAGCACCACTTCCTCCAAGCTCAAGATTAGTGCATCCTTAGGAGCAAGAAATCAGGCAAAGGAGGCGGGAAGCCTGCATGGATGAGCAGGGAACTTCTGAGAAAAACTCAGACAGAAGAAGAAAGTTTACAGAATGTGGAAAAAAGGACTGGCCACTCGGGAGGAGTATAGGAGTGCTGTCAGAGTATGCAGGGATGCAATGAGGAAGACTAAGGCCCACTTGGAATTAAACCTGGTAAGGGATGTCAAAGGCAATAAGAAGGGCTTCTTCCAGTACATCAGCTGTAAAAGGAAGACTAGAGAAAATGTGGGGCTGCTGCTGAATGAGGGGGGTGCCCTGGTGACAGAGGATGCAGAGAAGGCAGAATTGCTGAATGCCGTCTTTGCTTCACTCTTTACTGCTAAGGCCAGCGCCCAGGAACCCCAGACCCTTGAGGCTGGAGAGCGAGCCTGGAGTAAGGAAGACTCTCCCTCGATCGCAGAGGATCGGGTTAAAGATCATTTAAGCAAACTTGACACCCACGAGCGCTGAGGGAACTGGCAGATGTTATTGTGAAGCCGTTCTCTATCATCTTTGAAGAGTCACGGAGAAGAGGAGAAGTGCCTGAGGACCAGAGGAAAGCTAATGTCACACCAGTCTTCAAAAAGGGCAAGAAGGAGGACCTGGGAAACTACAGGCCAATCAGCCTCACCTCCATCCCTGGAAAGGTGATGGAATGGCTTGTTCTGGGTGTCATCTCTAAGCACGTAGAAGAAAAAAAGGTCATCGGGAGTGGGATGCATGGAAGCATAGATTCACCAATGGGAAATCACACTTGACCAATCTGATAGCCTTCTACAATAGAAAGACTGGCTGAGCGGATGAGGGGAGAGCACTGGATGTTGTCTACCTTGACTTTAGCAAGGCTTTCAACACTGCGTCCCATAATATCCTCACAGGTAAGCTTAGAAAGCATGGGTTAGATGAGCAGTGAGGTGGATTGAGAACTGGCTGAATGGCAGAGCCCAGCGGGTTGTGATCAGCGGTGCAGAGTCCAGTTGGAGGCCGATAGAGGTGTTCCCCAGGGGTTGGTACTGGGTCCGGTCTTGTTCAATATATTAATCAACGACCTGGATGAGGGGACAGAGTGTACCCTCAGCAAGTTTGCTGATGATACAAAGCTGGGAGGAGTGGCTGACACACCAGAAGGCTGTGTTACCATTCAACGAGACCTGGACAGGCTGGAAAGTTGGGCAGTGAGGAACCCGATGAAGTTTAACAAGGGCAAGTGTAGGGTGCTACACCTGGGGAAGAATAATCCCGTACACCGGTACGGGTTAGGGGCTGCCCTGCTGGGAAGCACCTCTGTACAGAGACCTTGGAGTCCTGGTGGACAACAAGTTGACCATGAGCCAGCAATGTGCCCTTGTGGCCAAGAAGGCCAACAGGGTGCATTAAAAAGAGCATGGCCAGCAGGTAGAGGGAGGTCATCCTCCCCCTCTGCTCTGCCCTGGTGAGGCCCCATCTGGAGTACTGTGTCCAGTTCTGGGTTCCCCAGTTCAAAGAGGACAGGGAACTACTGGAGAGAGTCCGGCAGAGGGCTACGAAGATGATCAAGGGACTGGAGGACCTCCCTTATGAGGAAAGGCTGAGAGACCTGGGTCTGTTTAGCTTGGAAAAGACTGAGAGGGCATCTCATCAATGTTTATAAATATCTAAAGGACGGGTGTCAAAAGGATAGGGTCAGGCTCTTCTCAGTAGTGCCTGATGACAGGACAAGGGGCAACGGACACAAGCTGGAACACAGGAAGTTTCATCTGAACATGCGGAAACACTTTACTTTGAGGGTAACAGAGTCCTGGAACAGGATTCCCAGAGAGTTTGTGGAGTCTCCTTCTCTGGAAACATTCAAAACCGGCCTGGACATGTTTCTGTGCAACCTGCTCTAGGTGGACCTGCTCTGGCAGGGGGGTTGGACTAGATGATCTCCGAAGGTCCCTTCCAACTCCGTATCATTCTGTGATTCTAAGCTCCTCAAATGCCATTTTGAAGTAGTGCAAAAAAAGGAAAGCCACCTCTTCAAAGGCTACTCAGGTAGTATTACCTCCTCATCTGCAAGGCCTTCCTCTTCCATAGCCACTTCTAGCTTCTTCTGCCTGCAAAGGGGAGAAACAGGAAATTGCTTTTTTTTATTATTTATTGAAAACAAACATAACACTACAGCAAGACAATGCCTTTACTTCACATATTCCAGATACCAAAGAGTTTGCCTCAAATGGAAATTTGAAGACTTACTGCCCACTCCATTCATTCACTCATTTCTGACCAAAGCTGTTAAAAATGCATAAGCAACTTTAAGCACATACATATTTGCAGAATTAGGCATTAAAGGTCCAAACATATAATCATTTTAATGACTTAGATTTCTTCATATAATCTTGTTGAAGTAAGGCTGGTTTTATCAGTTCGGATTACGACTCAGAATAGAAATAGTGGAAAAAAAAAAAAAATGTTTATCTCAGCTGTACCTCCAACACCTCAGCCAGCTCCAGCTTTCATCCCCAGTCTCAGCCTTGCTGTGACCTCTCCCTGGTCACACACCTGGTCCTGCTCCCCTTACCCTAGTGCCAGCTAACCCTGGATTTGACATCATCTTCTCCCAGTGTCCTGTCCAAGCCAGGGCTCACTGGTCCCGGGGCTCTTCCAGGTGGTGCTATGCCAGGCTGGGATAGTCTCACCAGGGTCTGGTGTACCCCACAGATACCAGGGGGTCAGCATGTGGCAGCATGTCCACTGGAGCCCTCTTTTTCTACCTGCAGGTTGCAGCTTTATGACTGTCAGGGTGAAGCTTTCGGAAAGCTCGTTACCCACTAGCAGCAGCCAAGAGTTCAAAGGCTGGATGCCAGGCTGCTGGTGTCTTTCTGCACTTTGGGAAGTACAGGAGGATCCCCTAAATTAAAAGCCCTCGGTAGACAGTCTATTCTCCTAACTAGAAACAACTCAATTACATGGGATAATGACTAAATACGATGAGGAGAGAAACCCTGCTGCTTGGCTGAAAACCCCTCAATTAAAAACATATTACCAGGGGAATGATGATTTCACATGCTGATGACAATCTGAAACACAACATTCATTATAATCAAATGCTTGGTGCTTGGACACTTAATTCAAGTAGCACTTCACCATATCGGAGACGGAATTGGGCACTGATGAGAAAAGTTAAAGTGGAGATGACCAATGACAGAAAGAATAACAGTCGACACCACCCAAGAAAAATTTAGATGTGGATATTACATCATGCCCAAAACTCTTCCTGCACACCCATGAGCCTCTCAAACCCTTCCCATCACCAACCCTAGGCTCTTTACTGCCCCTTAGTTCCAACCCCAGGCCACTCTAATCTCCGCCTCCTTCCCTAACTCCATCACCCTGTCAAACACCTCTCCTATCAGTCCTGTTCCCTACCTCCTATACATTCCAGGGTTTATGAGTCTTGGTATGAGCATGTATATGCTGCAGAGCACGTATAGACACCATAGACACCTTACATAAACCCAGGTTACCACCCATGAGCTGCTCTGCAGGGTTTATTCCCTGTGGCTCATGCTGAGGAACCGGAGGTCACCAACCCCATATGCGGAAGTAGAAACCTCACACGTGCTGCAAAATAAGACCCTGCACAGATTGGTTTCTGCAAAATGGTAATAATCTGATTAGGAAATAAATTGTATGAGAACATCAGATGTGGAGGTCCTCATTCAGTGACTGCTTGGTGCAGTAGCAGGGGATGTTCACAGGTCTACCAGCACAACTAGCAACTGGGAGGTAGCCTGTGCCCTTCTGGGATTAGCTCCTAGAAGTTCTTCTACACTTGGTAGCACAGAACTGCTACCTGTGCACAGGGACCAAAGTGCCCTTGAACAAATAACACCAAAAGCCAGCCGAAAAAAAGCTGAAGAGGGGTGAGAGGAAGCAGAGCCAGTACCTGGTTTCTCTCTCTTCATGCTGTATAATTAGGTTACTGTAGAAGTTCTCCAGCGTAAGTTTGGCCACCGTCACTCTCTCCCGGGTGTGGTTACTCATGGGAAAGGAGGTTGTAGTTCCTGCAGTCATCGCCATGGTAACATGTACTGAAACAGAGCATGACAAATCATTACTCTCTTGGGAAAAAAAAAAAAAATTAAAAAAATATTCCTCTTTCCCTCTCTCCATCTCGATGTTCTTAGACACTACAAAATTCACAGGAAAGGCAGTGTTCTTTATATATGAAAAAGTCCATTAAAAAGCTGTATTATAAAATTATCCCAAGATAGCAGGAGGACATACTACCCACTCTCTAAAAAAACAACAAGTTGGCAAAACACAGGGTGAATCGCAGTAAAGAATTAGGCAGGCTACGGGCAGCTCATCCGGCAACACTTGTCCACAAATGAGGAAAACGTATCCCTGGGTGGGCTTAAGGCCAGCCTCGGGGAGGGAAAAGGCGGCAGAGCGCAGAAAGGAAAAGGATGGAAGCGAGAGGAGGACCAGGCAGCTCCCACAGCTGGACATCTCACGACTCTATGACAAATTTCAGGTTCTAGAAACCTTAGGTGCTACCAAAAGGACAGGATAAAATGAAAAAGTAAATGGACAAAAATCCTAATATCATCCAGAGGAGTAGCTATTTCAAGGTTAGAAGACAGCCATCAAATACCTTTGAATTTTAAAGCCCCACAAAATTGCATGCGGACAGCTGGGGAGATTTCTAGAAATCATCACATGAAAATGAATTCATGGAATTGGCACATTTCAAATGAAAAACCTCTGTTGTTGGTTTTTTGTTTGGTTGTTTTTTTTAAAGCAACAACCAACCACCAAGAATAGAAAAACCCTTCCCCACCACAAGGCCATTAGGCAACCAGTCTTTCCATTTGTCTCCCTTCTGGCCACCTCTGTGCCATGCCACCCATGAAACGAGCATTTTCTGGAGCAGCTGCTTGTTACAGAGCTCCCTGTGTTTGGATTCTCAGATTCGGGGAAAGGGGGAATCAGCTCCTCTCCATCATCAGGGAATACAGCTGTAAATACATTGGCCATGTAGCCAAAATATTCATAGGCGAGGGCAGGTGGTCACTGAGAACTTAAAAACTGGGAAGAAAGAGGAAAGAAAAGCTGCTCTCTTCGATAGCTTTCATCTTGAACTCAAAGAACTTGGATGTGCTAGAACAATTTATAGCTGAGAAAAGACATCTTAGGGGAGTCCTGAGTCTCTTGCAGCTGGTCTAGGGAAGCCAGAGGAGATCAAAAAAAAAAAAAAAAGCACAGTTTGTCCTAGGACTCATGCCCTGACTGGAAGTGGGTTGAGGCACTTTAAGGAGATCCTCGTGGAGGACAGCTGCAAATAGCATCTCAGCCCCACACTCTTCAGCATCACACCCCCCACACACACTGTTCAGGTTCTTTTGGGGCTGAGTTTGGAAAACGACACAGAAACACACACACTTTCTTCTGATTATTTACATAACCCTTCTACTTCCCCAGGGGATTCTGAGGAAGACAAATCCCAAATTAGCTTTATGATCTTCAAGGGAATCCTAATACCTTTTAAGGTGAACCAATTAAAAGTTTCATACAGAAGAGAACTTGCACGTCCACATCAGACAGGAAGATTGCTTCATTCCACTCTGGGGTTTTTGTTTTGAATTTGCCTGCTACCCTCTGCGAAGATGGCATTTCATCTTGTGGATTTTTAATTGGATTTGGTGCAACAATAAGATATTTGTTGTCACAAAACGCAGCTGCTGTGTCTCAAATAAAGGCGCCTCATAGCATTATGTAGGTATTATTTTAGCTGTGTATTTTGGAGCGTGCAAGATGCCAGAGTTCCGAGGATAAAAATGTATTTCTCTATACATATACAATGAGGTTTTAATAGCACTACATCTGCTTTATGATGACGCCAATATTTCTTGGTTTTAATCAATCTTTTATCCCCTTCATTCTGTACTAAAGATGCAAGTTGTCAACTGTTAATCTTTACTAAAAATTAAGGAGTTTATTCTTCACACAAACATGTACCCCCATACCGGACACTTCTTGAAAAGCTGGAGAACTTGGCTCTGCTCTCCATATTGAGTCTGTTCTACAATATTACACTCTCTTTCTCCCTTGATAGGTGGGAAAAGATAAATATAAAACAGGTATCGGAGGAAAACCTGTAGTATGCTGACACACCCAAATCAAACAGAGCAACTGCTGACCACATGCTGGCATCTGTGATTAAGTTATTTCAAGAAATGACCTAATAGAGTAAAAAACCACCTTCTGATCATTTTGGAGTGTCAGGATAACATAGCATTAACCCAGGCTTGAAATGGATTAACCTTTACTTAAGGTATAATGAGCACACTCTAGCACCAGCAAGCAACAGGATATTTATCCTTTGCACGTCTTGTACTCCTGGTAGGATAAAACAACATTGCAATTTTATTTCTTGTTAATTTGTTTTCCGCATGCTCCTTTACTCACAAATGCAGATGCCACCAAATAGCAAATTTAAGTCATTTGATTTTATTAAGCCTGTAAAAAGGAGATAACAAATCTGGCACTGGCACAGCATGCTATAAATAGCGGGGCTGACCCTCACTGTGGTTCTACAGTAGGAAAATATAGACAAGAACCCAACCTGTAAGCTAACAAGCTCAGAGAAAGCTATTTAACAAAGAAACTTGTATCGACTTCACTGTCATACCATGACACGAGCCCACCAAAGCAGGAGGGATACATCACCAGAAGCATTTGCTTCCAGCATCCCACATACCCTGGGCACACCCCACCAGCCCTGCCTCTGGACCACACTATCACAGCATAGCATTTCCTTGAGACGAGTTTAATTTACATTTGCTTAGTTTGTAATGGGTGGCCCCCAGGTGGCCCCAGTTAGCTCTGTCACTGTGAAGAAAAAAAAAGAATAAATAAAAAAAATCAACTTTGTAAACCCAAGAAGTGCCCTGAGCTCTCCAGGTTCCCCAAAGTAAGCAGAAAAGTGCACACAGACCTGGCAGAAGACACAAGGCACCCTGCAAAAATGTCCTACGTCAACTCACAGGTGAGATAAAGCTCTTTATCCTTTTTCCTCTCCCCTCTCTGCTTCTACTAACAAACCCCCAAAGCACAAATCCACATCCCAAACAAAATATTCAGTTGGGAGTAACCAAGTAAAATCCTTAAGTATGACCTTTACAAACAAATGATGCCAGAGGGGATGGGGGGGGCGGGAAGGAAGAAGCTTCAAAATGAAGCCCTTTTAAAACAGAATACTACTACTGACCTCAGCACTGTTATTGGGAATGTTCTGAAAAGGTGGCACCCGTAGTTCTTGGAAGTGTCCTAATTCACCCAAATTCATGCCATTTGCATAATGGAACCATTCTAACTCCTGCTGCATCACCAGCCTTGCATTAGGCTCCACCTGGATCACAAAGAAGGTCACATTAACCAGCCAGATGTATTCGGCCAAAACTGCTCTGGTTGACAAGGACCAAAGACCTTTCTTTCCGAAAGGCCTGTAACTTCAGAAAAAAAAAAATGATACACCACCGGCTGTGAATGAGAGAAACATCAAACCGACCTAATCGACAGGGGACACTGAGCAGCATGCAGCCTGCAGGACAACATCTCGGAGCTGCCAGAAGCAGAGACGCCATATGCGCGGCTTGGCCCAGAAATTGAGCCCGTGCATCCTGGACGGATGGCTGAAGTCCCAGCATGAGCATTTCTCCTGGTGCCTGCTCTGCTCAGCAGCAAGCACCTACAATGTGGGCACAGGAAAAAGAGGGATAAGGAGCTTCAGGTGCAGGGTGACCAGGGGACATCTTGCCCCAAGAGGCAGGTAGGGCAGCAGCATAGCAGGGAGGAGATGAAGTAAGCTACAAGCACTGAAAACTGAAAGCAATCTTGCCAATTATTAGAAGGTTTCACATTTTTTGGAATACTACAGTAACCTATTTGATCAATTCTTGCTTTTTCTTACACAGATTGCCAGCAAGAGAGCAAGTCTGTGCCAGTTAGACAGCCATGGGTATGACAACTGGGCTTCACTTCCGTAAGAATGTCTGAAGGTGCCAGTCTCTTTACAGGCAAGTCTTCTGCACAACTGTGTTGTGTCATATAGTTTGTTCTTACTGTCAAATAAGGCTGGATCTATACTATCAAATTATTCTGGACTTAAGTAACACAATGGAAATATTCTTATTTTTGAAGCTATGCATGTAGTATAATTATACAGCACCCCTAGAATACGTTTACTCTGGACTCATTACTTGGTGCATATTTAAGTTAGGGAGCAAACATCACATACAACTCTCAGAGAGAAAAGCACATTTTTTTACCACATGACTTACGTCAATGTTACTTACGTGCTGCTACTAGGTCTCCAATTAGGATTTCATAGAATGGTCAGAGTTGGAAGGGACCTTAAAGATCATCGAGTTCCAACCCCTCTGCCATGGGCAGGGACACCTCCACTAGAGCAGGTTGCTCAAAGCCCCATCCAGCCTGGCCTTGAACCCCTCCAGGGATGGGGCATCCACAACTTCTCTGGGCAACCTGTTCCACTGTCCCCCCTCAGAGTAAAGAATTTCTTCCTAATATCTAATCTAAACCTACCCTCTACCTCTACCCTTTAAAATGTAAAGCGATATACATGTTCAGCAGGACAGGGAACACCAATCCTTTCTCCCAAACCAGCAACATCACTTCACACAAAGGCTGATAACTTTAATTTATACACCCGAGCATGCCCCCGAAGCCCAGCAATTAGGAAGGCAGATCACTATTGCAGTAAAAAAGGGTAAAAACCGCAAAAGTTTATGAAGTTTGCATTTACATTCCAAAGGAATTTGGCTCTTGAGTGAAAGCCTCTGGGTAAGGCAGATACTGAAACGTATTTCTGCCTTTCAAAGTTCCCATTTTCTCAGCATGACACATTTTATCATTCAACTTGCTCCTGAAATGAAGCACACAAACGGCATTTTTCAAGAATTAGAAGATAAAAGAGAAAGGAGAGATAGGCTTTTGGTGCCAGACCTGCTCCAAAGTAAATGCATACAACTCAATAAAGCAAGTACCTTCAGAAATGCCAGCTATCGCCAGCGTGTGTAGCACTGGAGCTCTTCTGGCTGAGAATTTCACTGAATTTCACTGAATTTTTAGAGTTGGAAGGGACCATAAAGATCATCTAGTCCAACTCCCCTGCTGAAGCAGGGTTGCCCAGAGCATGTCAGAGCATGTTACTCAGGATTGCATCCAGGCGGGTCTTGAAGATCTCCAGAGAAGGGGACTCCACCACCTCCCTGGGCAGCCTGTTCTAGGGCTCTGGCACCCTCACCGTGAAGAAGTTTCTTCTCATATTTGAGTGGAACCTCCTATGCTCCAGCTTGTGCCCGTTGCCCCTCGTCCTCTCACTGGCAACCACTGAAAGAAGCTAGAGCTGACTTAGTAATGCTGCTTGGCTCCTTACAAACAACACAGCAAAGCAACTCACAAAACCGGGCACTAAAAACATCACCCGTGACAAGGATTGTATTTAAAAAAAATAATAATGAAGTGCTGTCTAGGAAAGCAGCACGGATACAGCAAGGCTTCAAGTATGAACACCAGCCCTGCTGTCTCCAAATTGTTTGGATTCTCTTAAAGAGAGACGGGAGATATGTAGATATATATGGAAAAAAAAAAAAAAAAACAAAAAACCACCCACCAGACACAACTGACAGCATGATTCACACCAAAAGGCAGTGGGCAGGGACAGATAAATGAAGTAAGTAACCAAAGGCTCAGCGGGATGGGGTGATGTGACATACCAGCAAGAGCAGGGGGAAAAGCAGCAGCTGGAGCAGCAGCCGCCCGGGCACCCTGGGCAACTTCTGAAACGTGCGACTCTACTCAGTATGAGCTGACACGCAAAGATTAAAGTGTTGTACAGCAGCTGATAGTTCCAATGACGAAACAGAAGGAGAAAGCGGTCGTACTGTGGTACCAGCCCAGAGGGAAAATTACTTTCTGCACTACAGTTTCTACTAGCACAAATTTGGCTACCGAGTTACACACGTTTTCACCATCCAATTGTTTACACCAAACCTCCTCCTGGGGAGGCCTTCTTTTTCTGACACACTTTAAATTCACTTCCAAAGCTTTTTAGAAACCTCCAGAAACAAACAAAAACAGCTACAGGATCCTGAAGTCTCCAAGCAACAAGCAAATAAGAAAATCCCGCCACACCAACCCATGTCAATTATGGGCCAATATTTTTCAACTCTTGGAGCCTGATCTTAATACTTGTGTTATTACTAAATACGGATTTCCGTGTTCCAAATGAAGCCTTGTCCAAAGTTCACTTATGCCAATAAAAAAACAAAACCAAACCCTTCTGCTCAATAGGTTTTGACCTAATATTCCTATCCTTGCATCTGGATGATGCTAGCTGTGCTACTGCCGTTACAGAAGTTCACAGCTATCAGCGTGTTTGCCAAGCACTGCTCTGGGGTATGTTTCAGGAAGAAAAACAAATATTCTGTTCCTACATAATTCATGTTTTCGGTAGTATCACCATTCACAAACCCCAATTTTACTTAATGCGCTACTTGAAGGAAGCAACATTCCCTGCCAATATAACAGCTCAGATACTTTACACGCAGATTATTCTTCTTGGATGTTATTGCCAAGACCAGATCTTTCTGATGCCCTCCAGTTTTTACAACAGTCCCCATCTGAGAAAAGACAATGAAATAACTAGACTGCAACAAGCTGTCACTGACAGCATTTCATTTACCTCATTTATATATTTCCTCTAGGTTGTTATTCATTCCCCAATGTGTGTTATATTTTAAGTTTTGCTACTCTAAAGTTAAGTTACAGAATTAATTACATTCATTCTATTTAAAGTAGCACTAAGAAACCGAGTAAAATTAGCCCTGTCGGAACAGGCTTTGCTATTTAAAAGCATAAGATGTTCAAGTGTTTTAGCCATTTTAAGTCATTCTTGCTTTCCCCATGGAGCATCTGGGTGAGTCGCCCCTTACAGACACAGCTAAAAACAGAGCGGGCTCCGTGGCTCACCCAGCCCCAGCTCGTAAACCAAACGGAGCGGATGCTCCCAGTGCCTGGCCCTCACGACCATGAGAAAACCTTGAGGAGACATTCACAGACACACAGGACTCAGGGATGGAAATGCCGCCCTGCAGCCTCAGCAGCAGCTAACGCTTCTGGGACCAATGACACCAGGGGAACCTGGGGGACAATGAGGCCTGGAAAGCAACTTGCAGTGTCAGTGGTTGGCTCCAACGTGCCCTGTAAGCCCCAGAAGAGCTTTTCACCCAATATACCCCAGTAAGAGATGCTTTCAAAATGAAGGAAGTTACTTTTGTTCCTTGGGGTAGACTCCTAAACCTATAAATACCCCAAAATAGTAGAGTATGCAAAAAAAAAAAAATAAAAAATGAATGAGAAGTAGACTATGTAGACTATGAAAAAAAAAAGAAAACAAACAAAATTCCCACCAAAACTCCAAAACCCACCCTCCCCAGCAAAGGCCACCACTGTATGCACACTGGAAGCTGGCATTAGCCAGTACTGTTTCTGAAAGAAGCCATCCCACTTTCCATCAAACCATCGGTTTGTTTCTCTCCCGCTGCCACTCAATGCTTTGTGCCAGCACAAGAAGCTGCATAACCCAAATGGAAAACCTGCACTGGGCTGAAATGACTTTTTAAAAAAAAAAAAAAAAAAAAAAAACCACAAACAGTTTTGGTGAGGTTTAGTTTCAATCACCTGCATTGATTGAAAAGAGCCACCCCCCTCGCCAGGCTGAGCCTCTTCGTTCCTTCCCATGGAGCTTGTCCAAAAGCCAGAAGTAAGCAACAGGGCCTTGTCTTTTAATTTGGCTCACAGAAATTAATCTCACAAATCATTCCAACACACCCACAGTAATGATAAGGAAATATTTCCTAATATGGAAAAAAAACTGAATATTGGAGTTGTGCTGCACTCCAGGATTTCCTGCTATTCAACCACGTCGAGCAGCACAAGTCTCCCATGAGCAGCGGCCATGATCCAGTTCTCTGCTACTTTCAGCATGCAGCAAGCACTGCTGGCAAACACAAATTCCTTTCCCTGATGGGAAAAGGTACAGGCCGGGTGAAACTACGTATGTATATACAAAAATATCTATGTATATGGGTATGGATATAAACTATGTATATCTACACCAATATAAAATATATGCACTTTGTTTTCTTCTTTTTAGAGTTAATCTTTTGTCCACTTCAAGTAGCAAAGAAACTTTTGATCGAAACATCATAACCTTTGCTTTCACTAACAATGAGAGACTGGTCACCTAAAATTTAGAATACAAATCCACTAATAAGGTCACTTCCATCTCATCTCAGCTCCACTTGCCTCCATGTTTGGCAATACAACTACATTCTTTATACTCTACTATCAATAGCTCTGTCCCAAAGTTAAGAGTACATTTTGGGACATTCTGTACTTAGAACATTCACTCAGCGTTGAATGACTTGCAGTGACACACCAAAACCTTCATGAGCTCACTCCTTTCAAATAACTCATTTTATTTTCTTTACAGAAGGGTTTTATAAGACAATCCAATCATTTGGGTTTTAGCAGTACCAACTTAAATTGCTTTACTCTGCACGTGGCTGCAAGACAGGACTCTCCCATCCACCCCATTAATCTCATGTAGACAGAAAGGGAAAAAAAAAAAATAAAAAAGAGGTTGTACTTCTGCTCCATCAGCAAGGACAGAGGGCTAGAGCTAGGAACAAGAAGGGAATAGAGATGCTGGTGTATCCACACACCGGTCTGTCTTTCAAGGAGCGCTCCAAATGGGAAGTCAGCTCAGGACAACACCCTGGGGGGCTAAATGAAACACAAGACACAATGAGGGAACTAGACTTGCAGTCCCATGTAGCCATCCCTCTCTTCCCAGGGTTTACCGCCACACCTGAATTGATGCATTTTAATTTATTGGTAACAAGAGGAATCAGCCTTTCAGCAAACTACTAACAATGCTGTGCAGTGAAACGGCATTTCATAGCTTGCTTTAGTTTACTTTTATCTTTCCTTTCGCCTGGCTCCCCCAAGTTTCAAAGCACTGCCAATCTTTGTCCTCTTTGAAGTGTCTAAAACCAGGAAGCTCTTCTATCTACTGAAGTAATTGCATTCCTGTGCACTTAAGCATTTTCTCAGCTTTTAGCAGGTACTTGCATCTAGGCATATTCAAGAAAACATTGTTTTAAGATCTGCTAAATTAACTGGCACAAAAAAGCCCATGCTAAATATTTTGCTGCAATGTTTTAGATCATGAAATAATTATGAACAGAACAAGGTCAGTGACCAAAAAAATCTGTTTCCTCCTCAGTCGTTGGTTTTCTGGATAAAGCTATACTCAGGTCTCATGAAAGAGGTATCCCACTCCAAAACATGTACAACTGTCTAAAAGTAAAATTCAGTCACAGTGGATTTCTGTACATCTGGCTCTTTCATAGCCAAGAGACACAACTTAAGACAGAAGTAAAGAATAAGAGAAGGAGCTTCTAACATGACACCTGATTAAAGTTTCCTTGAAATCGTAATACATTTTCAGCTTTGATCCAAGAAACTCTACTCTCAAATTTTAGGGATGCTGTAAAGTTTGTATTCTAAGGAGTCTAGGGAAGCAGGAGCAGAGGCAGACTTCACCTTTGGGAACTAGAAGGGACTTTTGCATTGGAAAATCCTGGAGGAGAAGAGAGCATTACGTTTGGTTTTCTTTTTACTGATGCATGTTTGAATTCGCGACTCTTGCTAAGCTCTTTTTAAATCATATCAATCAAATTAAGTATAGTAATTACACATGGTAAATCTGTGTCAGCAAAGGAGCTGACCACTAAATGAGATGCAGAACATGAGTGACCCAGTCAGGGTTAATGAGCACAACAGATCCCTCCGGCCATAAAAAGCTACAAATGCAGATAGTGCATCTTGCTAGTATATGCAATGCTGGAGAACAGATGTTTGCCCATTGAAATCCCACTACAACAGTTCATTTCTTTAACTACGGTTTTTGGAGGAGACATCTGTTGGCACATAAGGCAGACCCTACCTTGATGAGGCCCAGGATACACAGAAATGAAGAGATGTGTGCAGTCTCTTGACGTAAAAGAGGAATACATGGTACCATCTTCCTAATGCCTGAAGCTGGGAAGCAGATTTGGAACGGTGGGGATGGACCTGTGCCATACTCTTACCATCAAACCATCAGGAGCTCTGGCCATCAGTACCAAAGGTGGATAAAGAAATATTATTTCATGAAGGAACCATAATGGCAACGTCTGATCTCTACAGTGATAACAAGGACAACTCAAAAGAGAAAGCATTACCATTCCGCCTTATTGTCAGACTCTTTTAAGGGAGAACAATCAAAACAACTCTGTTTTTGCATTTCAACTTTTATGTCACTTTGAGAACAAAAATGCACTGCACGTGGATAGCTGGGGCTTATCTTTCTGAGATTTAGAGGTTTAGGTAGAGAGAAAAACAGAGAAAAACAGCTCTTTCAGTGGCAGACTCACAGAGCCTTGCCTTCATGAAATCCGAGAGTCTTCCTGCAGCTGATTGCTTGATGTCCCAACTGCTCACCTCCTCTAGAGCTGAAGAGCAACTGGAGGAGTGCTTTGTTATGGCTATGCGTATACACACAATTCCTCCTACACAATCACATATGCACCCTTCCAGGAAGATAAGAGAAAAGCAAGAGGAAAAGGAAATGAAAGATTTGCACCTAGGTGAAAGACGATAGAGTTCATGATGGGCATTAGTTCCCTGTGGAAGGTCATTCTCCAGTCTTGGCCTGGGAAAGCTCACTCAGAATGGGTAGTGTTTTCCTTTAAATTAATCTCAGAGACTTGATTCTATTATCTGGTTTCCTAGTTAAAGGATAAGAGAGACAAACACAGGGTGTGGGTAAAAGCTCTGGCTGTGTCCAGCTGCAAGAGAAAGTGAGAGGAAAAGGGAGAGAGAATATCTGCTTCTACAGCATGAAACTGTACGTAGCTGCTATGCTACAAGTTAAAAAGGCAAGAATGGACAAATTTCCAGATTTTAAAAAAAATATAATTTTGAAGAGCCCAGTTTCATACACGTTCAAGATGAAATAGATTATGGCAAGAATAAGAGAACAAGATGACAACTTCTCTAGGAGCAAATCTTTCCTACCAAGAGAGCCTTCAAGCTTTCAGAACAGAACAGTCTTGCAATGTGTCCTGAGCGCTAAGCACGCTCTTGACTGAGAAAAGGAGCAAGACTTATCAGTAAGAAGGACTCTTTATGGAACACAGGTCACCTCATACAAAGGTATGGGCTTTACAGGAAAGTAGAAGGAAAAGCAACACTTGTGTTCCTGCAGAACGGCTCTCACCGTTCCTTCTCAAGGTGTAAGTCTCAACTGCCCTGTAAGGAGACTAAGTGTCATTGTGCCTCCATTTCTTTATCTGTCAAGCTGAGATGAAGACAAGTAGAGTTACCTGCAGGAAATTTGAATGGAAATATCAGTTTAGTGCAAACAACGTCTAAAGATGGAGACCAGTGGAACGGGAAATATAGAAGTCTTTCAGGCAGCGATCTGAATTGCTTGACAACTGGGATACAAAAGCTATTTCCCATAAATAGCAACGAGAGAAATATCCAAATAAGCCGTAGGAAGAATGAGATCATTTCCACTTTTGAAATATTATTTAACAGAACACAATTCATTGGATTTTGATGAAAATGGTTATGGTGTGGCTGATCATGACGAACAGCCGCACACCTGTCCCCTAGATGCTGCGTCATACGCTGTGCTCTGTAAATATAGCTAGAGTCATTCATAAAGACCAGGAAGGGTTTGTACTATGTGCTGCTTCTGCTTGCTTTGGAAGCCACACCACACACTTTTACCGGAGCAATGCTTGGTTCCATTATGTTGAACAAAGCCCAACGCAGGCAAAGAGCAATGCTGACATGGAGCAGAAGTCCACGCTATGCAGCAGACACAGGCATAATCTGTGCTTGAATTGGAATAGTTTTATGCTCACTCAAAGAAAGTAGAGAGCAAAGACTTAGAGCAAAGCCTAGTACCTGATCTATGGTAACACACCAGGAACATCCACCTTAAGGCCCACTCTAATTTCTCATTCACTCCTTAACGTGTCTCCTCTCATTGTATTCAACAACCGTACCAGAAGAGTTACCGGTGAAGGTATCCCTAACACAACCTCTAATGGTGACTTGAGGTGGACAAATCTTCCTTCAAAATAAAACCACATTAAATTCCTGGTATTTGCCAATGATGCAAGAGTTGAGGTAATGGAAATTTTAAGTTTTCTTTTTCTAATTTCAGATTCAGGAAGGATGCTCTTGTGGCTATAACACAGGAACCTGCATTAAGTAACAGATGACCTGGATTCTATTTCATTTCCTATGTGCAAAAGCAAACCCCACAGAAAAAAAAAAAAAAAAAAAAGAAAGAAAGAAGAAAAATGGACTTAGGGTGTGTCTCAGTTACCTAACATGAAAACCAACATATCATTCCTAGCAGGAACATGTTAGGAGCCTTAATGAGTTCATATGCACAAAGACCCTGGGCTCTTAAGAGAAAAGATGCTGAAGTAGTAATAAAAAGTTATTGACTCGCTCATTCTGAAAATTCATTATTTAACCTGGCCCAAACACTTATGAGACACGTGGCCTCCTCTTTGTCATTGCATTTCTGAGCTGCTCATTTGATCAGACTAGACTAGTTAACTACTATAGTCAACTGCAGAAGAGGCATTAATCTATATATTGTGAATTTACAAGGGTGTGTGGCAAGACAAGAAACTGAGATGTTTTTCAATGTTCCAATGACGCAGTTGAAGTCTCATTCCTATTTCAGAAATCAGGAGATTACATGGGAAAAGCCAATAGAAAGGACAATTAAATATTAAGACACTGCAAGCGGCCAAGTTTGGCAATAACATTTCCAAGTTGAGCCACACTTAGCCTTGGCAAAATGTTGCTATTGTGAATCCAGTTGAAAGCATTCATTTGACTGACTCCCCAGTCAATGTTTACATATTCTGTTGCTCATATGCAAATAACATTAATCAGCTGTCTTTTAAGGTACTGATAAATGGACAACATTTGGAAAGTTTTACCAGTTTCCTGGTAAAGCCAGACGTAATATCAGGAATGTAGTTTGTCACATTGATATAATACAGGGTAAGAGAGAATACTTCTCAATTTCATGAATTACCAGGAAGCAGCTGCTCTGCTGTATTCTCTTCTTCTGAAAATAAAGTACTGAAAAAAAAAAAACCAATAAAGAGAAGGGAGCCTAATAATATAGTATTAGTACAGAATAAAAACCATTTACATTTGTGATTCCTCAGATGATTAATTATTTCTTGAGTCTTAGAATACATTTCAACTTGCACTCATTTAGAAAAACAAAACCAAATAAAATCCCTTATTTCAGAAGTAGCCCTGGCAGTCAGAAAAGGTCTGTGCAAAAATTAGCACTTTTTACTCCACGGATCATGCCCCAATTGATATTAAGCCCTACCTCCCATAGCCTAGATGAATAATAAAAATTTCATTACTGTCCCCAGGTCTAGGATGATAACACAGGGATCGAAGCAAGATCTGTAGGCTAGGTTGGGTTTTTTTGGTTTGTTTTTTTTTGTTTGGTTGGTTTGGTTTTGGGTTTTTTTGCATCCCCTGGAGTAAAATCTTGTAAAATAAATCAGTCATAAAATAAATTATGGAAATTTCAGCAAATCCCGGAAGCAGAGGGAAGCTGCTGTGCTGGCAGCCTCTGGGAGGGAAGGTATGCCCTCCCCCTTCCCACCATGCCCAAAGCTGCAAAGGTCTCCTGGGGTTTTTCCCAAGCCTCAAGCTGCTTTCCTCTCCTTCAGGTTGTTCCTCATGTTAATAATGCCAGAAAGTACCTTCATCTTTCAATGAACTGGAGCTAAAACCTTTATTCTTCTTCCCTACGTGATGTACCTTCCCTCCCAGCTTTCAAGCAAATCACGTTTTGCCCCTTTAACGTATTTTCCTTACATATTATAAATATATATAACTTTTATATAAGTACCATATTGAGGTACTTCACAAGACTGAAACATAAAACACGTCAGTCTTGATAAAGCACGTCAGCAATTTGAACTCTAAAGGAAAGTAAATGAACCCAAGCTCCAATCCTGGGAGGATGCCGAAGGTGTATGAGCAAGGGAGGAACTTGACCAGAGAAGTTGTAACTTGTAGCCTTGTAACAAGTATCTACAGCAGCCTGGGGAACAGATGCCGTCTAACTCAACCCACCTAGTAGCAGAAATATATCCAAGATAACATATAGGCTTACATAAACAGGCACAAGCTGGAACATAGGAGGTTCCACTCAAATATGAGGAGAAACTTCTTCACAGTGAGGGTGCCAGAGCCCTGGAACAGGCTGCCCAGGGAGGTGGTGGAGTCCCCTTCTTTGGAGATCTTCAAGACCCGCCTGGATGCAGTCCTGAGTGATGTGCTCTGGGCAACCCTGCTTTAGCAGGGGAGTTGGACTAGATGATCTCTAGAGGTCCCTCCCAACTCTGACAATTCCCTGATTCCATGATAACACTCTCCAGATCATAGAATCATAGAATGGTCCAGGCGGGAAGGGACCTCCAAAGGTCATCTAGTCCGACCTCCCCACAGTCAGCAGGGACACCCCCAACTAGACCAGGTTGCCCAGGGCCTCGTTGAGCTTCACCTTGAATATCTCAAGGGAAGGGGCCTCAACCACCTCCCTGGGCAACCTGTTCCAGTGTTCCACCACCCTCAGAGTAGAGAACTTGTTCCTAATATCCAATCTAAATCTCCCCTTCTCCAACTTAAAGCCATTGCCCCTCGTCCTGTCACTGCAGGCCTTTGTAAACAGACCCTCCCCAGCCTTCCTGTAAGTCCCCCTCAGGTACTGGAAGGCTGCTATGAGGTCTCCCCGGAGCCTCCTCTTCTCCAGGCTGAACAACCCCAGCTCCCTCAGCCTGTCAATATAGTTCTCAAAATCCGAGGACAATTTCAATCGGATTTCAGAAATGGGGAAAATAAGGCACAACAAAATTAGAGCCACCAAAATAAAAAAAAAAATTAAAAAAAAACCCAACCAACAAAAAAGTCAATTGTGCAGCACCACACCAGCATCCGAAGCACAAAGTGTAATTTGCAGAAGCTGCCAGAAAGCTGAAGGAAGAGCTGAGATGTGGAATGGCCACATTAGCCCTGACTCCCACCTCGGGTTTAGCGTTACAGTCGGAGCAGGTCAGCACTGGTGAAAGGCAAGCTGTCTCCCCGGCAAGCCTTCACACACATACGCGTTTGAAAAAAATCAAACCTGTGCACTTAAGGAACATAAAAATGTTTTATGGAATCCTATTTATAGCACTAAACGGCGCAACGAACTACGGGGGAAAAACTACAATGACAGCAGGAAAGAGGATAAAAAGCTCAGTTGAGCTGAGCCTGGGGTTGTCGGAGCTCTGCCCACTCACGCTGCGTGCTGGGGCCTCCACAGCGGCTATTGAGGAAGCACGCTCTTCACGCTCTTCTGGGGAAAACCAAACGGATCTGGATCACACCGTCAGCAAAACAAAAGGAGTCTGTGAATCTGCAAGTTTTCCCATGCTCCTGCAGGGATATTTTGCTAAGGTGAAGCCAGTGGATTTTATTATTGTTGCAATTTCAACTGCCACAGGGGACTACTCGGAAGTCACGCAGCAGTATCAGAGGCTGCACAACTGGAAGCCCAGTGGTACCTTGATGGGTACCATCCTCTCCTGAAAAACACAATAACCTCTATTCTACCAGCTGCAGTGGCAGAGTCTTAAAACAGTCACCCTTGCAGAATGTAGAAGCAAATATCTCCTCCTAGTGCTTTTTTATCTGGACTGGCTAGAATTAAGACAACTGTCTTGGATGGGCAACTTCTAAGCACCCAAGGGTAGGCAGATGAATCCTGCCCGGCAGCTGATACAATGCCAACTCTCATTGTGGTCTGGGTACCTGAAATTAATCTTCAGATTTAGCAGTTTGCTTTCCCTGATCATCTCAAAAGCCTGTAACTGTCTGTTGGCTGTCTATAACAGGTTTCTCAAGCGCTTTTAGAAACCCAGCCTCATCAAATAGTAGTCCTACAGCAAATGGATGTGACTTACAGTTTAAATATGTTCCAAAGGCCAAATGAAGCAAACAAAATAGTGGCCTTCCTCCCCTATCGCCATCTGCACCACAAAGAACTGGACTCTCCCGCAGACGAGGACCTGGCAACTGTCTATTGTATAGACTCAGCTTCCACCAAAACTAAAACAATATGAATACAACTGTGGTTTGAGCATCTTGTCATTTTTACATCCTTTAATTCTGGGCACCCCACAGAAAGTAAAAAATGTTCTCTATATAAAGAAAAAAGATTAAGATCTGAAGCTCTATATGTAGCGTTTGCTAAAAATATCTCTTTGGAAATGTCCTTTGCCAAATAAGTGCCAAAACTTCAAAGGCTAAATTATAATATTGAAATATTTATAATGCAAGTTTGTTTCTTGTGAGGCATGGCTGGCAGTTGGAGATGGCATCTTTCAGCTCAAAGACCTGATCCAGGCAGTAACTGGAAATAGCTCTTTGGTGGCTTACATGAAATGAGTCAGTGGATCTCGGTCCAGCTCTCAATAAATTAGAACCACATCACAAAAGCATCTGTAAGAGTCACTTCCTTTGTTGATACCATTCTAAAGGCCAAGGACTGAGTAAGGTGGGGAAAATGAATTATCCTCCCTCAAAATAACATGTTCCTTCAAAACACAAATTGTTTTTACCTAGGATCTTTGGTGAAAGTATCCCAATGCGTTTTCACAAACTATGAACTAATCCAAGTATTTCTTTAAGTAATATATGTAACCCCACACTTTCTCAGTAGGAAAAATCAAGACGTGCCGACTTTCAACATGCCAGAACCATGCACAAGGAGAGCAGACAACAGGAATATGCCCATCCCACATGCATTTCTGCTTACCAGAGCCAACAAAAGTTTAAAGTATTTGGCAGCTTTTAAGAAAATTTAGCTCACCTTGAATAAACCACTCAATTTCAAGGACACACCCGATTAGGAATATTTGCATTGTCTTTGCCAGTAAGGAGGCACAAAGCATGTAATACCAACTTAGAAAACTAAGGAAAAAGTATCAATATCTTAAACTCTGCTATAAGAAAACAGAGTAATTTTAAGAGGAGACAGATAATATGGGACCAAACCCTTTGATCATGAACATCAGTCTTCATTGCTCATAATAAATCACCACATCGCCACAAAACACTATTTAAATCCCAGTGAATTAACTTTGTTAGAAAGCAAAGCCATACGCGTCACAAATGTAATTCAGAGCAATAGTTTTTGAAAAAAAATTATATTAATTAATTTGAACTTTGTTGCATTTGGATGGCACAAAGTAATTGAATATAAACACACTGCTCAGTGAATTTAGAGATGCTAGGTTGAGAGAAAAGAATGTGTTTCATTCAAAGAAGGTGGCCTTCTGAATTTTGGTGCTTAGTAAACAGCTGGTTAACTGATTGAATGATGCCTGTGAAGTATGCAGGGCCAAACGTGGTCAGTACCTCAAAGAGCGTCAGATCTTTCAATATTGAAAAAGCACTTAGAAAAAGATCTTGGTACATTCATATATCCTCCCTCTGCCTGTCACTTCAAAAAAAATGTCCTAAGTATCTACAAGAGCCGGTGGCTTATCTTTTCTCAGTCCCCTCTCCCTCAAAGAATTATACCACTAAACTCAATATGGGAAGTAGATTTAGCATCCTATCAACAAAAAAGGCTTTTTGTTCAGAAGTAGCATTGACTGAGGTACCAAAGAAAGCCAAGAATTACAAAGAAATTTGTGTTTATTTTATTCACGTATTAGTCATTGACAAATATTCATTTAGATCCCATTAAACTGGTAAGCCATTAAAATGCATTGTGTAGCTTCCTTGCAAGAAGCAGGGTTAGCCAAATTTTACTTCCGTTAGAAGTCCCACACTCCTGGTCAAGCACAAACTACATTCCTGATCTACCCAAGGAAGAGAAAAGAGGAGGAAAAAAAGCACAAGCAGGTGCAGAGCTTGCTATATCACAAACAAAAAAGCCCCTATTTCCCTCCCTAGGTGTACATGTATGATGGGAGGGAACTTCTGTAAGTTACTTCATCTTGTAAATCAGATGCTTTGTTGACAAGATGATCACCACCCTTGAATAGAAGGAAGCTGCACCCAAAGCACAGATTCAGACATTCCAGACAGAAGTCTGGCCTTCCATCCAAGACAAATATGGAGCTTAATCTGCACCGCTCTTACTGTGGTTTATTAGTTTGCAATATCTGGAGAGGATTTACTTTAGGATTCAAAGAGGGGGGTGGACATTACTTAACCAATATCTTTGTGGTAAAATCCAGCCTTGTCTTGGTAGGCAAAAGAGGGAGGGGAAAGCACTTAGATTCCACAATGATAGAAGTAAATCTCATCATACAACTGCATTCTTCAGCTGCACACAGGCAGATGCAGATTCAGTATCACTTTCTAATGTCCTAAATAAGCATGCAGAAGCTTTCAGCCTTTTAGTCTCTATGGCAGCGTTCTTTAAAGATGACACAACTGCTTCAGAGCACTTAGGCAAAAGAACCAAGAAAATACATTTATGCTGTGTTTCTCAGGCTGAGAAAATTACAGTCAAATACAAATAAAAAAGATACTGTCAAGACTAGTCTCAAAAGTAAGCTTCAACACGAAAAAAAAAATCCAAAGAACCCTAACAGGTTTCAAGGTTGTTTTTTTTTCTTTTTTAAAGGAAATAATATGACCAAAATTGTCATTGTAATTCTTCTCTTGCAGCCTTTGCTCCTTAAACAACAGTCTCATCCCACGCCTAGGTACCAAAATCTGAAACTGATATTGGACTGTAAACAAAACCAAAACTGGTTTTCCAAATATTACTGCTTGTTTTAATAAAAAGGGCAGAGGGAAAATTAGCTAAAATTACTTATATTTATTGGAGTATAATAATTTCCCTCCAACTACCTCATCATTACTTTTTCATTTTTGAATTTTCACTACTCTTTCAGTCCTTTCTAAAGTGATCTAAAGTACCCATGAAAAAATGGATGTGTATCTATTAACGTTTGTTTCTAAATGTTGCTTTTGGTTGTAAAGATTATTTTACAAAGCAGATTATTTTGCTTATTTAAACAGATAACAGGCAAGAATATTTTTTCATTGTACTCTCACCACAGCCAGAGTTTTTCATCTTACTTACAAGTAAAGATGAAGGCAGCAGCATTTTTAGCAGGCTCCAAGGAACCCCTTTGCTGGTTTCCAGCAAAGGTGTTCAGCAAAGTTATTCTGTCAGCAGCCAGGCTGCAGCACAAGCTGAAAACAGCAGCTCAAACCCAGCGGTGTAGGTCAGGGTACATTCAGACCTGTGAAATTCTCTTATCTCCGGTTTTGGTGATATAATGTTCATCTGTTTTTCCTGAACACTGAAAAGGATTTGTTCTTTTTTCATTTGCCACTCCATAATTGGCTTACATGTCCGTGAGCAAAAGCAAACAGTTAACCATGAATCAGGTGCCCTCTGGGATTAAATGGGGCTTAGAGGTACCCAAGTGCAAGTCTAAGACTTTGCAGTTATCAATGAACCGTGGCTGTCAGAGACAACGCTTTCAGTATGACCTCAGATCAAGAGGCACCGCGATAGCAGGGAACACGGCAGGTTCGACTAAGATGCCTCCTGAAAAACCAAGTGGAAAGTTCCTTTAAGTCATCCTACAGTAATACAACACCACCGATATCGATCTAAGGAGCTGAGATTAGAGCTGCAATACATTAAGTCCACATATTGGTTAGCCCACTCACATATCCACAGTACTATCAGGGGGATTGATCAGATCAGTACGGCATGCATTTTGCGTTCCTCATCACGACAAAGCCCAGAGCAGTTAAGTCTTGCAAGACAAGAGGACACATCACCATTCCCGTCACAAGAAACTTTGATACAAGTTCACTTGCATCTAAATTACATCCCATATGTAGCCAACCCTCTGGAAATGCCAACATCTACGTGCTCAAACTGATTAGCTGCTAAACATGTTATAATCCTCACCTGGAGAGGTCCATACTTTCATACATTACTACCTTGCCAACACAGCTGAAGTCCAAGTTTTCATCCCACACATTTGTTCTCCTTTAACACTACCCCAGCTACATGGCCTCAAATCTTTGGAGACAACTGTGCAATTCCTTGTGTGCCTGTGGCTCCCGGTGACTTGAGTGTGTTCCTTCCTGTTGAAGGAATGGATGAACGTTGCCTGTAAACACTGCTAATCACTGAGAACTAGAGCTGGTCAAGAAGTGGTGCATGCTGCGACATTAAGAAAAAAAAGCTAAAAAATTTTTCAATTTCTTTGAAGGTTTGCCAGCAAAGCTTGAAAATCTAACACATTCCACTTTGCTCTTTTCCCTTTATCACTGGCTCATGAAAAAAAGGAAGGGTAAATGAGAGAAAAAAAAAGATTTAACAGGGGGAGGAAGGAATCCCCTTCTGTATTCCCTTCATCTTCCAACCAAAATAACCAATTTTGTTTTTCCAGATCTTTATCTCCCTTCAATCTAAAAGCTGTCCTTCTCAAAAAAACTTATAATAAATTACCTGCAATTCATTTTCTTACCTGGAACTATCTCTGAAGATGATTGTTCCTAATACCATAGCTCATTATAACTTCATGATTTCCAATCTGTGGTCCACAGACTGTCAGCAGCATGCTGCTGACTCAATGGTACAGGAGTGTTTGTTAATCAAAGGAGCACGATGGTCTGACAGTGTTGTGGTTTGACAGTAGTCTGTGGCTCACTGGACTTGAGAACCACAGCCTCAACTTCTGCTGCCGTCTAAGCACTCCACGGCTTGTATAACTCACCCTCAGAGACAGCTGTAACACTCAGATTCAGCTGAAGACTATCAAGGGGGAGCTTTACGGGACTTCCATTCACATGTATATCTTCTGAGCAGATACTAAAGGTCATTTATAGTCATGTTTTATACCATATACACATGCTTTTATTTCCCCCTACCCTTCCATTGCTAAATATTTAATGTAGTGTCTGTATTCTGCACTTCAGGCTTTTGAAACACTTCAAAGCAGGCTCTGCTCTATAGATTTTTATCCATCTTACCATCATGTTGCCTGACATCAAGTTTGCTCAATTTCTAGCTGGAATGACTCAAAGCATAATCAATTTACAGAGGAATATTCCAGGTTTTTTTTCACTTAATTCTCTAATAGCTACTTACGCAACTTAACCAGAGTACAAGTGGGATAAGACGCTCACATTAATACACATTTTATATGAATCCTGCTTTTCTGTTAAACTAAAGTCCTTAAGAAGATAAACAGGACAGAGTAGGGAGAGAGTCTCCATACAACAATTAACCATATAAGAAAACCCATCTAATACATTTAAATATTAAATGGTCATCTATATACTTTGCTCACAAGATATTTGAGAGGTGAATTCTTAGATAACTCCTGTTTTAATAAACTTTGCTTCTCTGCTCTTAGTCATTACTTCCTCAGATGCTACCTATGCCTGCTAAGATTGGGGAAGGACTTAACAATAAGACTTTATATTCTAAATACAATTTCTAGTAATCAGCATTGTTTTGTTTTTACCCCCCCATAAACTTGAATGTGAATATTTCCTTTTCCACAGCATTTGCAGAAATCAAGATTCATGCCGTAACTAACTTAGTGAAGGAAATAAGTTATTTTAAACTGTAAGCAGGCAACTTAATTTAGTAAGAGAAATTTTCTTCAGGCACAACAAAACTTTTGATTTACAGAAATGAAGTGTGGCAAGTTGGTCATGAAGAATATCAACTCACCTGCTCAACCAGAGTTCTTTACCACTACAGCGGACTAACCAAGCAAAACCAAAATCAACACAACTTAGTGACAAAAATGCACATTAATGACACCAGAAGTTATAAAATTCTGTTCTTTCACCTTACCTGGACAGTCAGAATTAGCTCCAATGCACTTAACTGCTTTCTAAGAGATGCCACTACTACAATCTGCACAATAATAAGACCCTACTTGGTAAGTAAGTCTCACCAAGTGTATTTGCTACACAAACCTCTGTTAACCAAAAGTCATCCGCTAAATAGGAATGTCCTTTAACAGTTGGCTGTTACATGTTTTTAACAGCCATGTCTTTCATTGCTGTATGATTGCCTAGCGTCCCACAGAGAAGCTCATCCACAGAACACAAAATTCCCTTATAGTTCCAGATATTAGAACTTGTTAAATTATACTTTTAATTATTGTTAAACAGACTTCATTCTCCATATTCAGTTTCTACCGTTTGTAAAAACGGGTACTCCCATTAAATCCTTACTTTGTGATTGAATTTGTTCTCTTTTTCCACTCTGCCAAAAACTAAATACCACAAAATAGAAGAATCCAGTTCTCTTTAACTTCGAGAAACAGCAACCCCCTGTAAACAACGCAGTACAATGCTTTTGTCAGCGGAGCTACTAATATAAGCTTTCCTCTCCATACAGGACTCAGCATGCTAAAAAATTAGTGACATTTTAAGTGGAACAATTCTTTCATCATCAGGCTGATATTTGGCTGGTGTTCTGGTTACCTCCCTTAAAAGGCACCAGTGAGAGGGAAGGGCTGGGAACACATGATGCAACTATTTACTTTAAAAAAAAAATTAAAACAAATTTTAAGAAATGTCTGTGATTAACACTTTTCCAATATACAAAGCAAGATAAAAGAACCCCGATGCCATTGGACTAATATCTGCTATTTCTACCTGGCTAATTTGGCAAAAGGGAATTTTTCATGAAAGGAAAGGTTTTTATCAGTTACTTCGGGAAGAAGTGGAAAGCTTAAGCCTGTGAGCCATTCCCACCCTTCTCCATATTTAGTTCAGATCTAGCTAAGCAGCCAAAGAGGTAACTCTGCACTGGGAAATAAAGGGGAGATACCAGGACACTTGTGTGTCCTGTCACCCTCCCCTCTGTGCTCAGTTGTGAGACATGGAAGCCTAAGATGGTTAGTTATAAATTCAGCTTCAAACAACAGTAAGGGGGTACTGTAGCTAGGTAATCCACATATTGGCTGGCTTGTACAAAACTGCTCTCCTGCAGACAATGAAATATCATTTGGAATTTAACTATCAGTTCGGCTATAAGTAGCTTTTTTTACTAATGCACTCACATAACAACGCTGAGGCTTTCTACCAAGTGAAGCTATAGCTCTTCTGATGTTATGTGGCAGTTGAGTCAGGCCTCTCTCAATATTAAGATTCAGCTCTATTCATTCTAGGGAAAAAAACAAGTAGAAAACAGTGATCTGTGGGAAAGGTCCACTTTACCAAGTGACCCCCCTCAAGTGACTGAGCTCAGATTGGCAGTAGCGCTGGCCAATTCAAGGTTTGCGTACACGGCAGGAATAAATCTACCTTGGAAATGAATACTGTCCCTGGAAAACCCTTTTCCTACAGAGTAGATTCAAGAGTCTCCAAACTGGCAGTGGTCTGGCAGAATCCTCTGTGGGGGTTCTCAGTGATATTGATAGAAGTTCACGTAGAGCACAAGTGTGCTAGATAAGCGGTCTCACTCTGTTGCATCAGGGAGATGGAGTCTAACCTTGTACAACCAAGGAGAGCCCTCTTAGCACACACAACTCCCCACTTGTACCAAGCCGCTCCTGTCAAGCAACTTTTGTTGTTTGTGTCCTTCTCAACAGTAGCTTCAGGGTAGTCATGTGTTTTCCTGAAGTTATGACTTTCGTTCCTTCCACTCCCCATTTAAATTCCTGTATATAGAAGCTGATTGTATTTGTAACTCCTATGGCTTGGCATGACCCAATATCTTCATTTTAATTACACCCAACTTAAGCACAACTGTATTTCTCATAAGCATTATTCTACTATAGTGGCTCATAAAAAGGGCCCTAAACCAAGTACTTATTTCTGGTACGGTACCCACTTGACTAAAGTTGACTAAAATTGTTTGTCAGGGTGGTGGTTTGTTTGGTTTTCTTTTACTACAAGGAGATTTAATTGCTAACGTTTCTTGGCATATTTTATGAATGCACTAGCAGTGCATTTATAATGTGACATTACACACAGTACGCTCAGAAAATTGTAAACTGCTACCTTTATTCCACATAGTAGAAAAAGGCCTTGTGATCTTTCATCTGTTCAAAGATAACAAAAAGGGGTTTTGTTTCCACTTCTGCAGAAGGAAATTTAACAGATTCCAACATGCCAAGATCTTTGCTAAGTCTGCAGCTCCTCTACAATATGTCAGCGATCACAGGCTCAAACTCTGGAACATAAGAGACATAGCTAATATAGGTTGCAATACAATAAACACCCTTCCTCTAAACACAGTTCCTCTCCCCATACAGATCTGAATTATCCCCTTATTCCTCCCTCCCATTTATCTGCCACCTGTGATAAACTCAATCTGTTTGCACAACCTGTTCACACCAGACTATTACTTGATATCCTGTTACTTGTTACTAAAAGGTAAATAGTTGTCTCTCTTTTTACTGCTTCAGGAGATTCTTACTCTTGTGAAATCCCATAAACTCAGACTACCATTTTAATCTACCATTGTTCCCTTTTACTAGTAAAAATATAGAAGTCATCTGTTCCTTTGACAATCAAAGTAACATGTAAGTAGTCTTCTGAAGCAAGTTTATTACATTAAAATTCTAGGTATCTGCTTTCTTCATATTCTATTCAGTTGCAACTCTCATAAGCCATATGTCAGCTAACAAATTGCAGGATTGTAGGTATAAATATTTAAGACACACATCCCAAACTAAGTTTCAAATCTACAGTTTGAGTCAGAATGCAAAATCCAATGCCAAAATTCCTGAAAAATCAGAAAACCAGATATTTGAAGCATAAAGATTAATATTATTTCCGGATATGCTGTTTTTCTCTGGTTTTTTAATCTCTACAAATTATTGAGATATTAAAGCAAGCCTCATAAAATTACCTGATTTCACAAGTAAAATACAGTATTAACCATGACAACTGCCCATTTTAACGCTTCCCATGCTGATAAAATTATTTATGACAAGGAAAATAGTTTTTTCCCAATAAATTCACTCACCCCTCAAGTCCCTGTTTTGTTTTCATCATTGCCAAAGAAAAATGCTCTATTGTTTCCTCATGCAGGTGCTGTGGGATTGCCAGAAGTTATTCTGTAGTTTTAGACTAGAGAGCTGCAGGAATTTTCATACCAATGAAATGACGAACTCTACTCTTCTGTGTTTGGCAACAGCTAACTTCTGAACCTCCAAGAAAAGATTCCTCACCTTAAATACAGTTCACGATATAAGATGACAATATGCACTAAGTAACTCTTCCCTGAGTCCATACCCTATAACATTAGATTGTTACTTCTTTTTGCACAACAAAAGATGTCATTTAGTCACCAGACTTTAAGAAATCCTGCATCAACCCTCCTGAAAAATTAGACTTCAGTCAGTTCTTTATCAAACCCACATTCTCATGCTTCAGTAATGCAATTACTACTGATGGCAGGTCTGCTCTAAGTACAGATATATGTTGAAATGAGCTGCGAAAAAAAAGATGATATGATTTTGTGGACAGTAGTATGTTTGATTTATGTCAACTGTCATTACCCTAAGACACATAAAGCCTCTTTCTGGGGGACTAAAAGCAAACCATTTACCATACAAAATCAGCTTAGTAGTCTTTGTGCTGATGAATACTGTATTCAGAGAAGTAATTCTTTTCATCGTAATTTACATGTCTACTCTGCATCTCCTAGAATACAAATATCAACATTTATCAATTGGCTTTACATTTTAACTAAACCTCAGCTTAAACTTGGTGGGAAGACCATTTTTATTAGAATAAACCTGGACTGAGTGAAAACTGAACTTTTGGGGAGAAGATAAGCTTTAAAAAATGAGACAAAGCCATTGCCTAGATAGATAGGGTGGACAAAACCAGTACTTCTCAAAGTGTGACTAAGATCCTTGTGGTCACGACAGCAGTATAGAGGTCATATAGGTCAAGAGTATAGCAGGTAACTTAAATGACTAAAAACTTCTAACCACCATTCAAGCTTCAGGGGCATACAGACAGATGAGCCAAAAGGAGGCTACACAGAAGCCCTGAGAAACAATAGCTAGGCAAACCTCACCCACGTGCATGAGAAGCTATGCATACACTGAGCCTCATGCAGTGTGCCATCCCATACCATACCATTCCAATCCACAAGAGGCCCACCAGGGACTCCCACTAAGTACAGGATCAGACCCTCAGAGGTCAGCACCAGAAAGCTTGCACAAGGAAGTCCACAACAGATCATTTAACAGAAATCCAAAACCTCTCCTGCGAACGCTCCCTCATTGCGCACCAAGACCATCGGGTCCTTGTCCTTGTTTAAGCAAATTAATGACAGGGTGTGGGTTTGCTTGGAGGTTTTTTTGGTTTTTGGGGGGGTTTTTTTGTTTGTGTTTTTTGTTTTTGTTTTGTTTTTTGTTTTTGTTGGTTTTTTTGTTTTGGTTTTTTTTTTTTTTTAGAAAGACTAATTTTCTGGAAAAAAAAAAAAGGCAGAAAGAAATAAAGCATGATACCTGTCCGCTGTAAATATTTGCTTCTGAATTCTGTTTAGCTAGTGGTTTGGGTGTCTTTTCCCTTCAAGTGTTTGAGAAATAAGATGTTTAATTTTGTAGAAATGCAGAATTTTGCTAAGCTCCATTAAGCAATAATATTTAAATTGAACATATTCTATGCCTTGTACAATGTGAAAGACAGTTGAGTTCCAGTTTCATGGCACTATGCAAATTTTACTTTTTCTAATCCAAAACATCTTTTAACAAAAGCAGGAAAACAAGTCTACATATAGCACAGAACATAAAACTGCATCAGTTCCTTTAGATACGGTAACAGACTTCCCACATACAATGAGTGCGGCCACTGCTCACCACCTCTCAGGTTAATAGCCTAGTAGCTAATATCTCAGTTAACTGCTCAGAGTAAAGTTAAGACTGATACTCTTTCAATCCCGTAATTCCTAAAGGGGAATAAGGAATTAAAGCAGTTTTTAAGATTTCTATATATATTCAGGCATCTTTTACGGAACACGCACAAAAATTTCGTGAGATTTATTAGTGTTACATACGCTCACAAACAAGATCTCCCCACTTCAAGGAACTTCAAAAAAAACCTGTAATCGAAACACTGAATCAGCATACATGACAAACCCCAAGATCCACGGTCTCCAAAATAAATTTCACTGCTCTTCAAAGAGCAAGTAAAAGCAAAACAACATGAATATATGCCATTAAGTATCCTATAAGAAACTCTTTTTGAAAAAAAAAAATTAAAAATGTCAAACTTCAGCATTAGTTTTCATTCAGAGGCTACATCAATGCTCACTTATTCCTATTCTGGACTTTGCCAGAGGAACTCAGGTATGCAACATCAGTAGAGGCAGCCTTTTAGCACGCACGTGAACTCGATTATTCTGATCCAAGGCTTTTCAAATTAATTAAAACCAAACAAAACCAGGAGACGTCTCATAATTCTTAGCAGTTAACTTTTACGGTGGCCACTGTAAATCGCCTAAAGATACAGAGCACGAGCGGCACTGCCAAACTGCGGGCCCAATCCAAAACTCCTTTGGCTCAGAAAGAAAAGCTACAAAAAGCAGGGTTTGGGATTTGTTCACCCGACAGTGGAAACTCGGGAGGTTTTGTGTGTTTGATCATTTTTTTTTAAGTGCATTACAGAGATAAATAAACAAATAAAGGGACGAAATTATTTTTAACCCTTAAGCCACCTTACCTGACAAGCATACTCTCCATACCACCTCACGGTCGACAGCCGCGTCTGAATCTCACCCACACCGCCCCGGCACGGTACCCCCCCCGGCCCCCCCACCCCGCCGGCACGGTAACAACCCCCCCCACACACACACACACACACGCCGCCGGCACGGTAACCCCCCCCCCCACACACACACACGCCGCCGGCACGGTAACAACCCCCCCCACACACACACACACACGCCGCCGGCACGGTAACCCCCCCACACACACACACACACACGCCGCCGGCACGGTAACCCACCCCCCCCACACACACACACACGCCGCCGGCACGGTAACCCCCCCCCACACACACACACGCCGCCGGCACGGTAACCCCTCCCCCCCCCCAGCCGGCACGGTAACCCCCCCCCCACACACACACACGCCGCCGGCACGGTAACCCCCCCCCCCCCCACACACACACACACGCCGCCGGCACGGTAACCCCCCCCCCCCACACACACACACACACGCCGCCGGCACGGTAACCCCCCCCCAACATACACACACACGCCGCCGGCACGGTAACCCCCCCCCACACACACACACACACGCCGCCGGCACGGTAACCCCCCCCACACACGCGCCCGCCTCGGCCTCGCACCCCGCCGAACCCCAAGCTCCCCTCTGCCCGCGCTGCCGCCACCACCCGGGGGTGGGAGGGGGACGGGACGGGACGCGCGCCCCCGACTCAGCCGTCTGCCCAACCGTCCGCCTCGCGGGGGGGGGGATGAAGCGGCTGGCGGCCGCCGTGGCGGGGCACCCCAGCGCCCGATTGCCTGGCGGGCCCCGCAGTGGGGGGGGGGGGAGGGGTGGGGGGGCAAACGAACTCGGGGTAAATTGTGTCGCTGGGAGGAGGCGGCAGCCCCTGCCCACCCTCCCGCCGGCGAAAAAGTCACCTGAGGGGCAGCGCCCCGGCGGCTCCCAAGCCGGGAGCCACCCCCGAACCTCCCGCCTCCTCCCCGGGCAAAGCGGCAGCCGGGGCTACGGCCGTCCTCCCTCAGACTCCGCGGCGATGGCTGCTACTGCTGCCTCACGGTGGCGACGGTGGGGGGGGGGGGGTGAGGGGTAGGGGGAGGAGAGGGAGATTCCCGGTCTCCAATGACAGGGTCTCTCCTCCCGCCGCGGAAAGGCTGCTCCGCTGGGACCGGGCCGAGGGGCGCCCCCCGGGGCGGAGGGCTGCGCCGGCTCCCCACGGCACTCACTCACTCACTTACTCACTCACCTCACCTCCCCGCGCCGCCCTCCCTCCCACCCGGCTCCTCGCTCGCGGCCGGCGGCTCTGCGCGAACAGCCCCCTCCTCCGCGCTAATGGCAGGAGGAGGAGGAGGGAGAGCGGTGGGAGGGTCCCGGCCAGGGGATGTTTACCCGGCGGCTCTCGCGAGAGCCCGGCACCGCCCAACCGCGCCACGATTGGCTGCTGCCGACGCCCGCCAGCGGCGCGGCCCGCCCCCCCCCCCGCCCCCCCCCGCCCCGCCCCGCCCCGCTCCGGCCGGGCCCGCCGGCAGGTGACAGCGGAGCTATCGCGGCCTGGGTCCCCCACACACCGCCCGCCGGCAGCCCGGGCCGCCCCTTTCTTCCTTCTCCCCCTTCTCCCCCTTCTCCCCCTTCTCCCCCTTCCCCTCCTTCCCCTCCTTCCCCTCCTCCTTCTCCTCTTTCCCCTCTTTCCCCTCTTTCCCCTCCTTCCCCCCCTTCCCCTCCTTCCCCTTCCCCTTCCCCTCCTTCCCCCCCTCCTTCCCCTCCTTCCCCTCCTTCCCCTCCTTCCCCTCCTTCCCCTCCTTCCCCTCCTTCCCCTCCTTCCCCTCCTTCCCCTCCTTCCCCTCCTTCCCCTCCTTCCCCTCCTTCCCCTCCTTCCCCTCCTCCTTCAATCATACTTATCTATGGTTACAAGTACCTAAAGGGTGGGTTGAAGGATGATGGAGCCGGACTCTTTTCAGTGGTTCCCAGCGATAGGACGAGGGACAACGGGCACAAGCTGGAACACAGGAAGTTCCATTCAAAGATAAGGAGAAACTTCTTTCCGGTGAGGGTGCCAGAGCCCTGGAACAGGCTGCCCAGGGAGGTGGTGGAGTCCCCTTCTCTGGAGATCTTCAAGCCCCGCCTGGATGCAGTCCTGAGTGATGTGCTCTGGGCAACCCTGCTTTAGCAGGGGAGTTGGACTAGATGGTCTCTAGAGGTCCCTTCCAACTCTAAAAATTCAGTGAAACTCAGTGAAACTCAATAGAGCCGGAAGTCCCTCAGGAACAGCGAGCAGGGGCGAACAGCCTCGCCTGCGGCTCTAGCCGCAGCTGCTCTGCCCCCACCAGGGGCCAAAGGGACTGCCTTTCTCCTCAGCCTGAGCAGCCAGCCTATACCTTGGCTCCCTGGAGGCTTCCAGAGGGGCTTGTGGATGTGAAGAGACCTCCCGGCCAGCAGGGTACTGGTTAAACTTGCCTTGAGCGCAGGTAGGTGGCCCGGAGGCTGAAAGAGAAGACAGCAGAATTGACTGGAAATAGTGCATTTGCAGGCCTTTCATATCCTCTGCCCCGCTGAAGTACAAGGCTAAGGATGTTAACACAGATAATCATAGAATCATAGAATGGTTTGGGTTGGAAGGGACCTTAAAAGATCATCAAGTTCCAACCCCCCTGCCATGGGCAGGGACACCTCCACTAGAGCAGGTTGCTCAAAGCCCCATCCAGCCTGGCCTTGAACACCTCCAGGGATGGGGCAGCCACAGCTTCTCTGGGCAACCTGTTCCAGTGCCTCACCACCCTCACAGGAAAGAGTTTCTTCCTAAGATCTAATCTAAATCTCCCCTCTTCCAATTTAAAACCATTACCCCTTGTCCTGTCACTACACTTCCTGACAAAGAGTCCCTCTCCGGCTCTCCTGTAGGCTCCCTTCAGATATTGGAAGGCTGCTATGAGGTCTCCCCGGAGCCTTCTCTTCTCCAGGCTGAACAACCCCAGCTCTCTCAGCCTCCTTTGGTTTTAGATCATAAAAAGAAGCAGCAGCACTTGTGGGGAAAGCTGTTATCCCAAGGATGCAGTGATACAGTTTTCTTGCAAATCCAGCTACACAGAAGGCAAATCTCTTAGCTCAGATGGGAAGAATGACTCTCAACGTACTACTGTCTTCTGCTTCTGTCACCACATGCAACGCATGGAAGCTAGTGAGAGTTTGTCCTACTGTCATCACTTGATAAGTTCTTATTTGGCAGCCACATTTAATTTGTTTTACCTCATTAGTCTTTATATAGAGACAAGGGTTTTAGGAGCTCTGCACACTAAAGCAAATTTCCTGCCCGGAGATCTTACAATCTCAGGACCTGCAAGTGTATCTCCACGTCCCCTTCGCCTGCAGGCAGAGCCAGGGGATTTACCGTGGACCTCCCCAGGCACTGTGGACCTACCTGCTGAGGCTGGTTTTCAGAAGCATTAGATTTGGTAGGTCTGAAATAACAGAAGCCTAAAATTAGCACTTTTTAACTTGAATACAATGCAAGAGTGCTTCCTGGAGGGACTGCCCTTTCTGATACCTGAACTCCGTACCCACATTTGGAGCCTGCGGTAGTTGTGCGCTTCCATTTACCATGTTGCAGCATTGAAAGCGCAGACACGTAACCCAGAAAAAGAATTAGCAAGAGGGTAAAAGGCACTTTGTATTATGATAAGTAAATTCAAAGTAAAGTAGTTATGGATCTAAAAAATGGTATTTCACTAAAGCACTCTTCCCTGAGCAAAAGTCTTTTAAAATATCTACCAATAGCAATGGTAAATGAGAGTGACAGACACCCCCACACTCCTCCAATAGGCATGGGGACTGATTTCAACTGCGGACTTCTGGTGTTCAGAAGTTTTGATTTCAGTATCTTGCTTCTGTCCGCTCCCCTGCTCTAAAGCTGTCAAAGGGAAGTTGGGGGAAGCAAGGTCAGTCTCGGAGACGATGAGGACCAGCTGTGACAATGAAAAGTGAATGAATATTCACAACACGAGATTACAGTTCCTGACTTGCTCCTGCTACTCCTCTTGTGGGTCCTGCCAGCACAGCAGATGGCAGACAATGAAAGACTGTTTTGCCAGTGGAAAATTACTGATGTTTTTTTGGTCCTGTGTATTGGTGTGTGTGAGGGGGGAAGCGGGGCAAACGTCTATTAATTTAATTATTTTCATAAGAGGAAAGGAAAACGAATGGTTCCTAAGACAACGAAAATTACTAGCATGTAAAGAACCAGTCTCTTATTTTAGACAAATGATACGTCTCTTTACATTATAAATTTTCCTTGTAATTCCATATAACTTCCCTCATAAGTCAGAATTGTGTTTTCCTAAATCGTTGTGCAATTAAAAAGAGAAAAACATTGTAACCATAGCGCTGGGTGTTACTTAAGAAAACCATGGAAAAACTAAGTATTTCATGTTTCTATTCTTATGTCCCTGTAAAAGAATTTTTGTTAGTGCGTTTTCCATTGCAAAGCAGACATGGTTTATTTTAATTTTCTAATTTTACATATTTTTTTTTTACATAGGTGTACACATAGAAGGTTATCTTACTGCTATACACGTAAAATGTTGTCTTACTTGATCTTGCAATGGTTCACTACTGTTGCAGTTGAAGTCAATGGGACACCTAATGTGAATAGAATCATAGAATCACAGAATCATCTAGGTTGGAAGGGACCTTTAAGATCACCTAGTCCAACCATCAACCTAACTCTGATTAAAAAAAAAATCAAACCAAAAAACAACAACAACCCATCACTAAACTGTGTTACTGAACACTATGTCATCCTGTCTTTTGAACACCTCCAGGGATGGTGCCTCAACCACTTCCCTGGGCAGCCCATTCCAAGGCTTAATAATGATTTCCATGTAAAAATTTTTCCTAAGATCCAATCTGAACCTCCCCTGGTGCAACTTGAGGTCATTTCCTCTTGTCCCATCGCCTGGGACTTGGGAGAAGAGGCCGACCCCCCCTGGCTACACCCTCCTTTCAGGGAGCTGTAGAGAGTGAGAAGGTCTCCCCTCAGCCTCCTCTTCTCCAGGCTGAACACCCCCAGCTCCCTCAGCCTCTCCTCATAAGACTTACTCTCCAGACCCCTCACCAGCTTCGTTGCCCTTCTCCGGACCCGCTCCAGCCCCTCAATATCTTTTTTGTGGGAAGGGGCCCAAAACTGGACCCAGCACTCGAGGTGGGGCCTCACCAGTGCTGAGTACAGGGGGACGATCACCTCCTGAGTCCTACTCACCACGCTGTTCCTGATACAGGCCAAGATACTGTTGGCCTTCTTGGCCACCTGGGCACACTGCTGGCTCATGTTCAGCCAGCTGTCCACCAACACCCCCAGGTCCTTTTCTGCCGGGCAGTTCCAGCCACTCTGCCCCAAGCCTGGAGCGCTGCAGGGGGTTGGTGTGACCCAAGTGCAGGACCCGGCACTTGGCCTTGTTGAACCTCATCCCATTGGCCTCGGCCCATCCATCCAGCCTGTCCAGACCCCTCTGCAAAGCCTTTCTACCCTCCAGCAGGTCGACACTCCCACCCAACTTGGTGTCATCTGCAAACTGACTGAGGGTGCACTCAATCCCCTCGTCCAGATCGTTGATAAAGATGTTAAAGAGAACCGGCCCCAATACCCAGCCCTGGGGGACACCACTCGTGACCGCCCGCCAACTGGATTTCAATCCATTTTCCACCACTCTCTGGACCCAGCCTCCAGCCAGTTTGTAACCCAGTGGAGAGTGCTCCCATCCAAGCCATGGGCAGCCAGTTTCTCCAGGAGGATGCTGTGGGAGACTGTATCAAAGGCCTTGCTAAAGCTCAGGTAAACAACATCCACAGCCTTTCCCTCATCCACCAAGCGGGTCACTTTGTCACAGAAGGAGATCAGGTTTGTCAAGCAGGACCTGCCCCTCATGAACCCGTGCTGGCTGGGCCTGATCACCTGGGTGTCCTTCATGTGCTGCATAATGGCACTCAGGATGATCTGTTCATGACCTTCCCAGACACCGAGGTCAGACTGACAGGCCTGGAGTTCCCCGGATCATCCTTCCGACACTTCTTGTGGATGGGCGTCACATTTGCTAGATGCCAGTCAGCTGGGACCTCCCCAGTTTGCCAGGACTGTTGGTAAATGATGGAAAGTGGCTCAGTGAGCCCTTCCGCCAGCTCCCTCAGTACCCTCGGGTGGATCCCATCCGGTGCTATGGACTTGTTTGTATCTAGGTGTTGGAGCAGGTCCCTCACCACCTCCCTTTGGATTACGTTGAATACAGGTAAGCAGGTCTGTAGTCTTTGAAGGTCTGCACACATAAAGAAAGTTACAGTCAAATGAAATTCATCCTGAAATCAACCATGCAAAGAACCAAACCTGCAAATAAAGTCTGTGCAGGCAAATGAAGTGTGTAGAGTTGACATAAATACGTAAGTTTTTAACCAAAAATGTGATGCAACCTAACAGTTATAAACAGTAGTGTTTGTCCAATAACTTCTATGTGTGTAGTTTTGCAGAGCTGATCCTTAATTTAGAGGTGTAAGAACCTATATTCACTATGTAGAAGGGCAACATCTCTTTGAGTTGCCAGACATAGGACTTAGAAAAAACATTTTGAAACCAAATCTTTGCTCTAAACGTGCATACTTCTGCACACTGTATCCTGTCCCAGTCCTGCAAGTTGCAACAAGCAGCAAAAGGTGCTTCTGTGCCCTTTGCTCAGACGGTTCCAGCTACAGCATCAGGATACACCCTGGTGCACAGGAATTAAAGGCAAACACAAAAGCCTGAATACAACTTGTCAAATTCCACCGAACCTCTGAAGCTTTCAAAAAACTTCGGGGAAGGTCTGTAGCAATCCAAAACAATATTGTCTCCATTACTATAACTCAGAGTTATCTTGTCTGTGAAAGGACATTTATGTGAGGTTTTGACATACATTTCTTTCTTCTGCGGTCAATAATTGGTGTAACAAATACAAATTGCAACAAATTGCTGTATCGGAGTCATGCCAGAGATGTCTCTTGGAAAGATTCTAGTGGGGTTTTTTAACCATGAAAGGTCCTTCTCAGCATCAGAAATAACCTATAAATGTTTCATTTGCGGGGGGCATTACAAGTAGTTTGCAACTAACTATTAAACAATATCACATTTAGGAATCAATCCTGACTTTCCTTTCTTGCTTTCTTACTATTTTTCTATGAAATATAAACCAGTTGTATTTCTCCAAAATCAACCAAAAAATATCCAAACCTTTAAGACTGGTCGAAAAAAATGATGCAGACCTAAGTAAGCATAGTACAAGTCATACAGAAACACACAGATTTTCCAGTGTCTTATTATAAGACTTTTTAGCTGCTGTTGATGCTGTTTTTAATCCGAATTTTACTTGTAACTCCCTGATCTGCCTAAATAACAAAAGTACATGTTTTTGTTGTTTAATACATAGAAGGCCAGGAAAAAATGCAAATTTTTCTAATCTATTTTATGACACCACGTTTTTATGCAATTCTGACAAGATTTCACACCTGTTGAATGTACTATAGATCTTTAGTTGCCTGATTCCTGTGGGGCAACAGTAGTGAATCAAGCACTTAGAAAATGCTGCAGCATAGAAGAAAATGTAATTTCTTAGTAGGCAGAATGCAAACTTAGAAGGAGGCACGTACGGTCGTACTTCATATGCGATGTTTCACAGGTAAATGAAACCGCTAAGATCTTGGGCCTGCAAACTCTTGAAGACTTAGGTAACACTGAAATTGATTTGGTTTATATTTGTGATAGCATTCACAGAAGTAAGGTTATTCACCTGGTTGTTTCCTAGGTTGGGCTCCATATTTAGGAAACTGTCATCAATATTTAAAGACACATAACAACACAGGAATTTCTGCACTGGTTCAGACCCCGACTCTGTCGAGGTCACATTTCTGTCCTCCCTGTGATCATGGGCAGACACCTAGGGAAAAGGAAGAACAGAACAAATTCACGATGGTTTCCTTCAAAACCCTCCCACCCTACACCTATCCTGACCCTGATGTGGTCTAAATAGTAACTCCATGGGGTTACTCTTCAAGTGCTTGTGTAATCTCCTCTTAAAACCTTGTAAACATCTTGCATTCCGAGAACACGTGAGTTCCACCATCTGTTGTGTGAAAAGTCACCTCCTTTTGCTTGTCCTGAACCTGGTTCCTGAGAGCATCTCATTGTGGCTTACCACAGTCAGAGAACTACCCATCCATGTCCATTCTGGCAATGCTACTTGGGGTTTTTTTTATATATATATCCTGTACCCTCTTATTCATCTTTATTCCAGAGTCCTAACCTAGAAGCCATTCCATACTTTTCATCATCCTTGTTGCCCATCTCTGAGCCTTTTCCGTTCCTATTGCATTTTTGCAAGTAAAGAGACTGGAATTTGACTATTCAAGGTGTGGATGGACCACAAATTTATCCAGGGGCATATACTTCTTGCCTCACTTCTTAATTTGAAGGCAGAATATAGGATTTGCTATGCCTTTTGAAATGGTAACAAAGTTAAGTAGTGTCAGCAAGTAAGTAACATTAGTTAAGTTTTTAATGAGTTGTCTTTTGAAGGCATTTGCAACAATCCAGCTTTGTTCATACAGGCAACTACAGCCTGTTGCCATTGGCATATCCCTTCTTAGCAAGTCCTAGTTTGTACTTTCCTGAAAGCCCGGATAAATTTTCTTTATATTAATAGCATCTATGTCACTGAGAAACCATTTGTGTTTCTATATGCATAGTCTAAGGAACAAAGCAACTCATTGAGCTATACAAAGTCCAGAAAATTACTATAGTCACCTTACAGACTGTCAGCTTGTATCCTGAATGTCTTAGCAATTCACAACTATCCTTCCAAATCCGGTATTTTGCCAATTTTCAATACCACTTAAATTATTTTTTTTTCCTGTGTAAGTATTATTATTTTTTAGCATGAACTTCTGGCTTGCCTGCAACTTTTGCAGGTAATTTGGAACCCACAGCATGGTTCTTCCTGGCACAGAGATACCAAATTCCTCATGCAGGAGTTAAGGATGTGACAAATTTGATTCATTTTGTAAGCAATTAAAATATTTATAGCTGAGTTCACTTAAACAACCTCGTCCTTTAAAATGTTATTCCTGGATTCTCTTTGCAGAAAATCTTTGGTGGACTTGTGAGAGACATATTTAGTACATGATCTTTTTTTCATAAACAGAGAAACATGGAAAGTCTGGAACAAAAAAGTTAACAAAAACATTAACTAATAATAACAACTATTTTCAATTATTAAGGAAGCTCAATATTCTTAATCAGTCAGCATAGTCAGCATTGTCCTTCCTTTAAAATTCTAGAGGAAAATGAAGTTGACAATCTTTCCAGTCAACCCCAGGGATACTAAATAATATATTTAACAAAAATACTCCTATTGTTCAGACATTATTCTTAGTTAATATATTTGATCTGTTCTTACACTTTTTCAGGAGTGGCCATATGCTTTTTTCCTCTTAGCAAAGATTCTCTGTAGATTCTTTGCTAGCTCCACTGTTATTTTCACATTATCCTGATACATGGGAGATCATATGTATACTGCAAGCTTGCCACACAGTCTGCCCTCTTACTTAATGTTTGCTTTCTGCTTGTCTTTGCTATACAGCTATCTGGTTCAGCTTTTGTGACTAACATCAAGCTCTTAAAATAAATTAAGAAAAAAAGAAACTGGAACAAGATGTAAACGAAATGATGCAACTTGCTGTTACATTCTGTTCTCTGTTTTTCAACCCTAATGCATCTATTTTAGGTCCTGATACTGAAGTCTCTATATGCACAGGAGCTATCCCATTGAACACTGTCTTCTGGAACAGCCTAAGGAGAGTACATTCTTGCTTGGAAGGGATGGCTGGCATCACAGCATAGGGTAGCTCTCATAGGAGAACCGAGGACAACAAAATAGGCATAGGAGGCATGGACACCTGACTGGAATTGGACCTGCTGCATTTTTTCCACTGTAACTTGAAACACCACACTTCAGGTCACAGGACAGGATTATGTATCTGGACACACAGAGTGGGCCTGAAATTTGCCTACGCAAGGTGGCAAGCTTCCTGCCTGAAAGCCATGGACTTCTGGCCTCTCTCAGTTTTGATATCCCCCTTGATCAGTTGCAGGCGAATCAAAACCTGTAGTTAGTTTCATAATCTGTAGCTCAAAGTATGGAGTCAGCAGGAGGATGGATTATAAGGAAGCGGGATAAAAAGTTACTGACATTGCAAAGAAATGTTTCTAGAACCATGAAAGATTTGTCCAAATGTGGCTGGTATAAGCTTAGAACATAAGCTTGCATTCACATGCAGGCACTCTGATTCTAAGGTGCATGGTCCAGCTGTAGATACTTCAGAGTTGCTGCACGAAAGGGAGAAGGACTTGGTGAGGGAAGAGGCTAGAGCAAGGGTCACAAATAGCCTGAGCAAACCACAGTTCCAAGGATCAAGGAGTCTCAAGAGTAGGTCCACTGTTTCCATGACGGAAGAAGTAAGGACAGTGTAAACGGATGACCAAGGAGAACTTCAGAGGTATTTCTTACCCAAAGCTAAGCTAATCCAAGACTAATGCAGCACTGCAAACTCTTAAGTGCTCAAAAATCTTAAATCAGCTCTCTCCTCCCAAACTTTAACAAAACTCACAAAACCACGAGTCCAGAAAAGAAGGAGGAGATGATGGTGATGAAATCTTGGAGTTTAGTCAAGTGCTCTGGTTATTTGATTTCCTCTGCCTTGTTCCCCCGTTACCCTCCATTTCAATGGAATAACTGAAAGCCTGAAAACTTCATCCTAAATACACACACAAAGATGCAACCCCTGCTCTGCTGCATTCTTGATTTTCATTTCCAGTCCTTTCCCTCACTGTCTTCCGGCTCCTTTCCCTGGAGCCCTCCCTGTTCCCTAAGTCCTTTTAGTAGTACCTGACTGTCCCTGCACATTCCTACTAGATTTCCCCAACCCACCAACAGAGTGGCACAGCTTCTCCTTTGTTTCCAGTGTGTGAAGCATGTCCTTGTGACGCCTTTCATTCCTGACTTTTCCTTACCGAACAGTATAGGTGGTATTTTCCATATTGCTTGCGATTTAGTAACATGAGAAGTCCACGACAAATTTTTAAATGCTAGTCTGGTTCTCTCTTGAGAAGTGTTGCCTCTCAGCCAGTGCTGAAGCCAAGTGCTTGAACACTTGCTCTTTATACCATAACTATGCTGCTTCTACACATCTGCTCCTCCCCCAAAGCTATGGGCTGCTAGTAAGGAAAGTGCTTTTTACCGTCAAAGTTGCAGAAAGGGCACTTCTCCAACTTTGACAGTAAACAGCAAACTTTGGCTCTGCTATGCGGAGCAAAGAGAGTGAGAACTCTTTGCAGGAGCAGAGCTGTCAGCTCTTGAGGTCTGGGTATTTCTCACACATCCAATTAAATGCAGTAAAAATCTACAGGGATATAAAAATAATAGTTCTCAAGTTGCCAAAGGTCCATTCTAAAACAAACGGGCTTCTTAGCAAATTTGCTTAGCTACATGTATCATCTAATGTGAAGTAGAGGTTTCTAGACAAAACATCTCAAAATCAAAGTGTAATTCTAGTTTGAAACGGGGGTATAAGAATCAGTTTCCTCATGTCTCTCATACAGTCCCTATAAATACCCAGAAAATACACTCCTTTCTAGTAAAAGATGAATTGTGCTTCTGGTGAAGTCTTGATAAACTATCAAGAATTAGTTCTTGGCTGCTATAAATTTTATGGGGTCTCTGACTCCATAAAACGGACTCTGAGTCCATTTGTCTGTCCTACACACAAGCACATACATGCCTAGTCAGTGTCATTAAATCTGGCACGTGAAGATGTGGAGCGTGTCTTGCCTGTGTCAGCAAGATCACTTGCAATCCTACGTTTTCGTGTCCATAAAGAACAAGTAACGCTACATGCTGTTGCCCTGTGCAGCAGGGGATCTGCCTGAACGTTCAGCCAGTGGGCGATGCAAACACCGAGATGAATGTGGACTTCTCCCATTCATCTCAAAAGTGACCCTCTGAGGGTTTACCAATGAAGTGCTAACTACTGTGAGCATTTCAGCAACAGTTTGAGCATTTCAGTAATAACTTTCAAAGTTTACTAAGGAGAGGAACTGGTCAACCATTGCATTTGTAGGTGAAACCCATAAGAAATTGCAACAATCACCCTGTGAAGACACACATAACAGATGGGATGACATTTTGAAATCTCAGCTGTGTTTCAGGCAGAGCTTGCAATGATGCTATCGTCTTCCCAATTTAGTCTCTCAGCACAGAGACTTCATTCAGTAGCCTTTTATGCTACTTTTGTAGTAAAAAAATATGTAAACATGCTGCAATTTCCTTCCTTTTTTGCTGCTTTTCTTTGTGAGACTTACCTTTGTTGTTCTTCTTTTTTGCTATCAAGGTAATTGAAATCATAAATTATATAACTAGCCTTTTCACTTTTAATATAACACAACCCCACACTGGAATAATGATCTAAGCACAATCTCAATTTGCAGAAGAGAAGAAAGTGATTCCAAGCTAAAAAAATAGTTACAATCTTAATGCAGCCTCACACTTGTTTAGACTACTAATGAGGGAGAGCAGAGAAAGGAAAACAATTCTGTTCCATTCCAGTTATCTTGTGGGCCGGGATCTTTAAATGAAAATAACCCAATTAATTGTCATGGCATGAAGAAAACAGTTGGGTCTGATAAAGACAAGGCAGAACCCTAAAGAAAAAAAATATATGTTTAAGGTCTTAATATAAACCAACAAAAGATCTCCTGGTTTCCATGCACTTGTTCTAGAGCCTCCTCTGCATTGTCTCTGAATAAGTATAATGTCGTGGACGTGTAGAGCAGTCAGCCCAGTTAGCAGGACCAGTTGTATAAAGCTGGATCTCTTTGACTGTCATTACATCCGATGGAATTCTTCCGGAGTCCTCAGGAGTGCAGAGCCCTGGAATGAATGGAAACAGAGCAAGTAATTAAGCCTGCAGTGCTCAAGTCTGCTATGGAGAAGGGCCACAGGGGGCCCAATGAAGAAAAGCTTTCTTAAAACAGCATCAAACATCAAATCTGTTCTCTGTTCTCACCCTCCCAGTCAACAGCCAAGGATCAGCCACGTTTTACAAAAATTATTGCAATTCAGAAAACAGGGGCAATAAGCTGCCAGCAGGGTGTCAGTGAACCTGCAGCTACCAAAGTAATTTCCTAGTCTCTCCTAAGGGAGCAGAATTTTAATCAACGTACCCATTTTTCTCCTTCCATTATAATTAGCCATGCATGGCCACAGCTTGATTCACTCAACACTCTTGACAAAATCAGTATATTTGGAAGGATTCCTGACAAAAGACAGTAGCTTTGGAAGGACAACAGGAAGTCAAATAATCTAGCCTAGATTTGTGAGGGTCTATTAAAGCAGGCAGCCTGGTGACAGGGAGTGAGTAAGAAAAAGAGCAAGCATGGATGAAAACTCTTAGATTTCTTCTGATTTTAGCTTGTCTCCCATCTCCCTGGGACAGCTAAAGCTGTTTCCAAAGAGATTGCATACATTAGGGTTGTTTCACTAGCTGGAAATTTTTCATCACCTGAACTAACTAGGAATCCCTTCTCTTTAATAAAACTCCTGTCCTTTTGCATGTAGAGGCTGAGGAGTGACCCACAGAGCAACTGTAAAATCAGTACTGAAGCCTTTGGTTCTGCACCCTAAGTACTGTATGCTAAGAAAACATCATGGCAGTGAATATGGAAAAGAAAGATGTTATGAAAGCAAACACCACCCAAATTCTTCAGAGAAGCTGGAGAAATTCCTTACTGAAAGAAAATATTTCAGATGTAAACAACTGGTCAAATATGTTGAAAGGGGAGAAGAAGATATAAACTCATTTTTCATAAATGTTTGTTGCAATAAATAAGATTGGGAAGGTAATTTAGAGAGCAATTTCATTTATGCCAGGAAACAAAGATCTGAATTGATGGTGATTCTAGGTGGTACCTTCTAGGTCTTCCTTTGTTGATGTTAGGTAGAGTCAGGGAGCAGCAAGAACAGAGTTTCTCCATGAGGGAGGACAAGCTGGGGCCAAGAGTGACCACAGTACAGGTAACGTCCTCACTGGCCAGGACACAGTCCTGTGTGAACAGGGTGTGCAGCATCCACTGGCAGTTCTGGATAAGGCAAGGTGATGGTGAGGTCTAGAGTCTGTCCAGGAAGTCCAGTCAGGAGCAGCACAAGACAGAACTGGAGACAAGACTACAATGGAGATCTGAGGTCTACCCAGGAGACAAGACTGGATACAAGCTACATACAACATGGATCAGAGATCCAGCTGGGAAACACTGACAGAGACAGGGCTGAGCACGGGAATATCTGCAACGTAACTGGGGTAAGGACTGGAGGCCTTGAAAAGGAAAAATACACTGGGTCCCTCCTGACCGGGAAAGCAAGTCAGACATGAGTAAGGTAGAAACAGCAAGTTTATTGTATCCTGAACTGCACAGATCAAGTACAGGGCTGTTACAGCTACCTCCAGTCAGTCTCTGTTACTTCATTTGCATTCCCTCATATTCCCCTTTTCAACCTCCCAGGTTCTTCCTCTTTCCCATGCTCATCCCCTCCCAAATAAACAACCCACACTGGTTAACTGTTGTTCTGTCGTACTTCCTGTTGCTCTTTTTGGTGTTTATCATATCAATACTTTAATAATTTCTACTTCAGTCAGCAATTCCATTTCGTCAGAACCCCCCTTTTGTTACTTACATATGTTTCTCATTTCTGCCATTTTTCATGTTACTGTCTTGTTAGCATAGCCACAGGTCAGGGATTGCCAGCTACACATACATTACTCCTCCTTTTCTATCTCTAGCTCCTTATAGTTTTTCATCTTATTATCTTGCTTAGGGATGACCTTCTCCATATTTCATCAATTTATATCAGCTAATAAATAAAGTGAGAGCATTTAACTTACAACAGCAATAGCCAAAAATCTGATTTCTTCAGTTGTGGGGACTAGACAGTTCATTGGAGACATAAAGACTCATGTAAGTTCTTGTTAGTGGCCTTCCCTTTCCCACTTGTCATTCTTATTGCCTGCTACAGATAACTGAAGACAAATGAAGCTACATACTCAAAAATGCCCATTTTGTGTCTTTTTTTTAAGGTTTCTTTTTCTGAACCTGGCCTCTTCAATCTTCTGTCACTCCAGGCCTCAGTCAAAGCCCAATGACACCAGCACTGGGTAGCAGAAAGAATGGAGAAGGAAATGTTTCCTTACCATGACCTGTCCCTGTCCCGGCTCCTGATCTAGGAGCCGTTCTTAGAGCTGAACGTATGACGTTTACTCATCAAAAACTGAAAAAAGACCCAAACTCCCAATCTTATATGCTCACTGAAACCTTTCCAGCTTAACTGTTACTGAAAAATACACAAAATTGCTAAGATTTAAAGAACAAATATTTTAAAGTGAAAATATTTTGGACTGGCTGCTCACTTTTTCGTTATGCCATGTCCTGTTTGTATGTGTACTCTTTCCACTATTTAGGGGACATAGGAAAATCTCGTTTGTCAGTTTGACCACTATGTATCATTTCATTTGCATTACAGAGTAAGCCTGTAAAACTGTACTTTGTACAGTTCTGTGACCAGACTTTAATGTAGATAACCCGGAGCAAGTTTTAAACCATCCATCCCGGAAACTAGTAACAGAGTTGTCTCCAGGTGTCACAGCTGCAGAAACAAAATCATGTGTTTTTTTTTTCTTCTTCAAAGTGGAAGGGCTGGAGTTGGCTGGGTGCTCCCCACCTCTGCCAAGAATGGGGTCAGCAAGAGAAGTACAGATACAGAGCAAGAGCACCTTGGGAAACTGGGTTTGTTGCTCTTCTGCTAGTGGTCAGAAGGGACCCTACTCCCTACTACACAAGCTCTAGCCCCATGCATGCTCTGCTGAAGTACCAGCCTGACTCTCAGAGGTTAAATGCACTGGGAGACTGACGATAGGCAGCAACCTAGATAGAGCAGCTCAGAGATCAGTTCAGATAATCACCGCCGAAGGTGCCCTCCTTATCGGCATGGTTTGGCAGCCTGCTGTAAGCTCTAGGCTGCTGCCAGTAGAGTGCTGGCAGTGTCAACGCAGTGCCAAGTTTAAAATTAGGTCAGCTATACAAGTGAACTAAGAGTGAGATCCATGTCTCCAGCATCAGCAAGCACACACCTCTGCTATACAAGGCTTTTACAGCTTACGGACCAAGTCATTCTTGGAAGTCACAACATAAAGCTTTCACCTCTGCAGGCCAAAGTGTTATGGGCTCACAGAGACAGAACATGAAGGCAAAAGTCTCAAAAGATATTTCCAGAAGAAAGAGGAACTCTTGAAAGACTTTCAGAAGAGACATGTCTTTGAAAGGAAATGCTCTGTGTCTCTTCTGTTTGTCTTTTGTTCTCTAGATCTGACAGGGCCCCAGTTTTGAGCCTTTCTCACACATTTGCAGGCATAACGAGGACATTAGATCCTATTTTCTTTATGTGAGCAGTGGTGGCAAAGCAGCTGCTAGTAAGATATAACTCCATAAATTGCTAATGGAGAGGGGAGCTAGTCACTTGGGGCCAACACTGAATAGGTCTAGGACATTTTCACCAGACACATGTTCTTATTGTCTTGCTGTAGGTTCGTCCAGCTCTCTCCGAGAAGTGCAAACATGTCAGAAGTTTTTACAGGCTGCATTTTCCCCCACTTTTAGAGCTAGCGAGTCTTGTGTAGCTCCATGTTTGCCTAACCAGCTGCCCAGGCAAGGTTTCCCCTCTCCCCCCCATAGACAGCAACGTGTGTGCCACCAGTTCTCCTTCCTGATCTGTCAGGGATCAGCAGGGGCTGGCTGCTCCCCAAGGAATGAGGAGCCAAGCATGAAACCACGGCCAGCAGGACCGGGGCCTGTGTTAGCCGATGCAGGCAGGACGCAGGAACAACCAGAAAACCATGGATTAAGGACAAAGAACAAATTTAATCTCAATACCTCATGGATCGGGGAACCTCTGAAGCAGGACCCGGGCAGAGGCAGGCAAGCAGGGGGACGCAGGCACGGCGGAGCAAGAGTCCTTATTAGCAAGAGAGTCCTTGTTAGCAAGGGGGTGCGAGAGCGAGAGAGCTCCCACTTGCTGTTCTGGCCTGTATTTCAAGGATTCCGGCAGGCAGAGTTTTCCGCTGTGCTTTGATCTCTTCAACAGCAGGGCAGGAATGTCAGGCGTGTTGGATAAGGTGCCCCCGAGTCCATCCCAGGCCTGTTTTATCTAAGTGCAGATGTCCTACTTGTTGAGCACACGAAACTAAGCAACAATTAGTGTGATATATGTGTTTTCCAGCACCACACATGTGAGTCACTTGAGCGTATTTACAGTCCTCCTCGCCAATCTTCCGTTCCTTTCCCGCAGGGCCTCATCAGCCAGGGCCTGTCCCATTGTCTCTAAGCAACGTGAGCAGGCCAGCCCTGGGGATGGCAGCTGGGGGCAACCGAGTCCAGATCATCAACTGAGTCCGTGGTAACGTGGCAGGTCCAAGGGAACATGAATTTGCAAGTCTGGATTAGGTCCAGCGTCAATAATGAGGGTCAGACTCAGCCGGCGATCACGAAGCAATGTTGCAGATCTGCAGCCAGGCCTGGTCCAGATCAAGGGAGTCCATGACCAGGGCAGTTGCAACTAAAGACAGGCACACCTACAGTGTAGCTCTGGCAGGGTCTGAAGGCCAGGCCTCAACTCCAAAACAGCCCCATGACCCCTGGAGATGCGGTGGGTAGAGGCCTCAGGTGAGGCTGGACAGGACAGTTGCAGCCTATTGATGCCCTCAGGGCCCTGCCAAGCTCTCCCTCCTCCTCCTTCTCTCCTGCCAAGCAGAGAGAGGGGAGAAAAAGAGCCTTGGCAAGGCAGGGCATGGTGTTCTAAAGGCAATCTTTGACCCCATGACCGAATGGCCAGCATTTCAGAGAATCATAGAATCATAGAATCATCCAGGTTGGAAGAGACCCTTGGGATCATCGAGTCCAACCATCTACCCTACTCTACAAAGTTCTCCCCTATATCATATCCCCTAACACCACATCTAAACGGCTCTTAAACACATCCAGGGATGGTGACTCAACCCCCTCCCTGGGCAGCCTATTCCAATGCCCGACCACTCTTTCTGTGAAAAATTCTTTCCTAATGTTCAGTCTAAACCTACCCTGTTGGAGCTTGAAGCCATCCCCTCTCGTTCTGTCATTAGTTACCTGTGCGAAGAAACCAGCACCAACCTCTCTGCAGTGTCCTTTCAAGTAGTTGCAGAGAGTGATGAGGTCTCCCCTCAGCCTCCTCTTCCTCAAACTAAACAGTCCCAGCTCAACAGCTCTTCATACGAGTTATTCTCCAGGCCCTTCACCAGCTTCGTTGCCCTCCTCTGCACTCGCTCCAGCACCTCGATGTCTCTCTTGGATTGAGGTGCCCAAAACTGGACACAATACTCCAGGTGTGGTCTCACCAGTGCTGAGTACAGGGGGACACTCACCTCCCTACTCCTGCTGGTCACGCTATTTCTAATACAAGCCAGGATGCCGTTGGCTTTCTTGGCCACCTGGGCACACTGCCGGCTCATATTCAGCCGCTTGTCCATTAGAACCCCAATTTCTAGGCATAAAAGCCGAGCTGAAAGAAGGTGTAGTTTTTCATTCGGACACGAGTAGGACAGTTCTTGTTTCCATGCTCTTTGGCTTTATATAGCAGCTACACTTCTGAGAAAAGCTGAGGATGGACTTTATTGTAGGGGCTAAAGAGGGTGCAATATCCTTTTCAATGTTGTACACCATAATGCAAACCATTATTGAACTCTTTTCCTCTTGTTTTACTGCGCCTAAAGATATATGCATGTTCATTTTTACATGAACTCCAGAGACAGAGAGCTTACAGAAGCAGAAGCCTCTTTTCCTCCCTTAGAGAAGTCAGCATAGGCTGGCCTCAATATAGTGTTAGGCTGGCCTCAATATTGTGTCATATGGACCACTTTCTACTGGTCTGAAAAAGAAAGCATTCAGGAGCTGGGGTATTGGAAATGAACACACTGTTAGCTTACCATTACATTTCATTTCATTACATTACACAGTGTAGCAGAGGCACGCTCTCATGAAAAACACCTGGAACCTGAAATGATATAGTACAGGATTTAGAGAAAGGCAAGTATTCCTGTCCAACCTGCTCTAGATGAACCTGCTTTGGCAGGGGGGGTTGGATTAGGTGATCTCTAAAGTTCCCTTCCAACCCCTATCATTCTGTGATTCTGTGATTCTGTCGTCTCCAAGGGGAGCCAACCCACACTCAGTATGAAAATAAGTGAGAGTAATTTAGGCGAGGAGTGGCCGAGGTGTCTCTGCATCAAGATGCCAGGTGCTTCCAATTCCAGGAGCACAATGCAGCTAGAGCCAGCAGAGTTTACTAGACTGAGCTCTGATCTGTAAAAGCTGTTAAACTCAGCTCATTCTAGTAAAAAAGTCTGAGTGTAGAGCTCTCGAAGGCACACTGAATGGTGCACTTTTTTAGTCAGGCCTTTTATTGTTTTTTACTGACCATTAGAGGTTTTCTAGCAGATATTAAACTATTGTCAGTGTGTTTCTTAGGCTGCCCGTGAGGTTGGTTTTGCTCTCATCTGGCCTTGTCTGATTGTGTTTTTTTAGTATGATTTTTGTTAGACATCAGTTGCTGCCAAAACAGGCACAGAATGTACTTTAGAGTAAGCAGGTATTTAGATAAAACCTTTAGTGAAACTGGACTTCACTGAAGGCTTCTATTCATTGAGGCGTGCAATGGTTTGGGGTGCTTATGCCAAAATCTAAAGCTGTGACTCTCCACGCTAACTTCAGGTGTACACCAATATAAGTTTTAGGACAAGAGATGCTAATCAGAGTTCTCTGCTTGTCCCTCCGTTCTCTATGAGGCCCTGTCTATTTTAGCAAAATAGATGTTAAAAGGATTCCTTACCATCCTCTACAAGATATTGGGAAAACTGAAACACTGCAACCATCTCTACTTTCCCCTCGCCCAGGAAAAAATCTATTTCAAGCAGGATTTTTATCCTACTGCTCTCCTGGCCTGTCATACTAAGCCACACCATTAATTTTAGCCAAACCAATCACTACATATGTTCTTTTTTGAACTCGCTTTTTAATGTCCATTCTTCATTTGATTTCAAGTTCACATGCTGTATTTTAAGCATGAAATTCATATTCTACCAGCTATGTGAACAGATCTGATCTTGTCACGGAACAAAATATCACTACTTTACAAATAATTGTCCGCAGCCTGGTGCAGGATTTCTCTATCACTCCTAATTAGGTGAAAAGAAGATGAAACGCTGCTTCTGTTGCCAGTAAAAATCACATTTCAGTAGCTGGACCTTCAAAAATATAATGATGCAGCACAACTAAATACAAGAAGGCAGAATTTATGCCATTGCACTGTTACCGTGTCCAAGAACTATTTTGAATTGAATAGAATTGCAAAAACCTCTTAAGAACTCCCTCAAAAAGAGAACATTCACTGAGGAATAATTCATAAGTAACCTATTGGTAAAGCAACTTCAGGCTTCAAGTGTTACTGCATCTGATCCAGCAATTTTGACTGATCTAATGGTAAAACTCCCTGATTTTGTTTTAAATTGCCATAATTTCATATCCTCATGTCTAAAGCACCATGCAATGCCTTATTAAAGCCAGAGCAAGTAGCCAACTGTACCAGTTCATGACAGATGGTGGTAAGTCACCTATTACTACCACAACTTGGTAGCTGCTGCATCCACTCCAGGTATGGACTTACCTCATGAAGCAGATAGATAAAAGCACTGATAAGAAAGGGCAAATGGCCTGAGATCTGCAAGATTAGCATGCTATTCATAAAATGCATCAGCTATAACCAGGCTAGATTCCCAGGCTGTTGGCTGCACGGGTGCATTGGCATGAAGCAGGTGACAAATTTCTTCTCTCTTGCCTGTAATAATATTCTCAGGTGTGCAGTAACACCAGTGAGGCAATCAAAAATAAAAGCAACAAATGCATCTCAATTAGATATGTCACACAGGACTACACCCCTTTGTGAAATTTTCATCACACCCTTCTTTAAGTGACACATCTGAACTAATTTTGAGGTCTACCAGGAAAGGACATCATTAGAGACAGCTCCTGAATGTAAAAGTGTTTGACAAAGCTTCAAGCTATTGTAATTCTGTTTCACAGAAAGAGTGGTCGGGCATTGGAACGGGCTGCCCAGGGAGGTGGTTGAGTCACCATCCCTGGATGTGTTTAAGAGACGTTTAGATGTGGTGTTGGGGGATATGGTGTAGGGGAGAACTTTGTAGAGTAGGGTAGATGGTTGGACTTGATGATCCCAAGGGTCTCTTCCAACCTGGATGATTCTATGATTCTATGATTCTAATATTTAAAAATGGCACTAAAGCTCTTAACCCAGTTTCTTAAGCTCTGTTAAAAAGTATTCAGAAACACTCCTTATCATTGCTAAAATAAGATCTTTTCAGGTAACATATTAAGAGAAGCAGGCACCATCCAGATCATTCTTGATGAAAGAACATGGCAATGTTTACCTAGTTACGGTTTACAGCTGAAGTTCAGCCCTACACTGTTAAAGTCAAGGGATGCTGCTCTTCTAATCTGTTTTGATCTCCGCGTTCCTGTTCCTGCCATGGGGTTGTTCCCTTCTGATATCACATATGGGGTGAAACTTCCACAACTGCTGAGGGCAGCTGCTGCATTGCTTACACGTTGGCTCTTCTCATGAATGTATTTTATCACCACAATACCTACTCTTCAAAGTTATTCCAAAGTTATTCTTCAGAGGGGGAAGAACATTTTGTACACATTTCACATCTCTTCACATGTGTGGATTTTAATGATGATATTTTAATTTAAAATGCAGAGAAGGAAAATTGACTAGTAGAAAAACCATAAAAGGGTGAGAGAAAGTGCAAGCCAAATTGCAGGTCTTGTTGAGCCGAGACACTTGAAATTAAAGTGAACTAGAAATGCAATAAGTTGTTGTTGATTTTTACTTTCAAAAAAGTTGTGTAATGAAAACTTAAAGTGAAGCCAATTATGCAAGCCCGTGCTGGTCAATAGGGCAAGATTTAGTCAAAGTTAAGAGAATTTCTTCTCGGTGTTGTGTCCTAAATGTGCAGCAAAACATTATCAATCGGTCGAATCATCTGAAAAAACATGTATATGTAAGATGTTAAGGAAACCAATTAAGTGGAGAAATTACTCTCTCCATTTTCCTTAATTAGCTCAATTTTGGAACGTCTTCCCCAGTCCATTTGCTTTCAGGCTGTGAGTGCTTACGGGTATGAACACCTCACTGCAGAACCCTAGTGCTTATGGAGAGGGCAAGTCAGCACTTACTGCCAAGGGTCACTGTGCACACAAAGACACAGTTCACACCATGAAAGCCACCGGCGCCACATGTTTGTTAGCTGAGGAGGAAAAGGTACAGGATCTCTCTGTTGTTCTAGCTGTCTGTCGTGGTTTCGGCCTAATTTACCAAAACCAGACCGACAGATGGCCCTTCCCTCCCCTTCTCCCCTCAACAAAAGAGGAGAGAGGAGGAGAAAGAGATAAGGAGATTCAGAAGTTTAGAATGAACTGAACTACTTTAATGGAGAATTAATATTAAAATAAAAATAAAGCAGAAAATAATGAAATAGATACAATATGTACCAAACCGTGTCAAGCTCCCAGGATGGCAGTCACGTCACCGGCAGGCACTGGGGAAGTCCCATACTGGAGTCAGCAACAGATGGGAACCGGATTCCAGCTCTGGAGTCAGGAACACATGGATCGGGATCAAAGGCAGATGGACAGACAGAGTCCTCTCTGGACGTCGGCCATCGCAGGAAGGGGCTGACCCTTTGATCCCTCAGCTTTTATGCTGAGCGTGGGGCAGATGGGATGGAATACCCCAGTTGGTCAGGTTTGGGTCACCTCTCCTGTCCACTCCTCCCCACCGATGTGACCCCTCTATGTTTTTTCCGTTTCCGACCCTCTAAGGGGGCAAATAATGAAATTGGCTGCCCTTGGTTGTTATAGCAATAAGTATAAGCAAGGGCCTCCCTGCCTACCATTCCTTGGCATGGAGCACAAACATGGGTCTGATCATTCTGAGAACGAGCAGTTTTCTCCACAATATGCCATTAATTTCAGAGAGTTAGAGGAGGCCTAGCTAGGATGTGAAGTTACAGAACAGAAAACTGGTTCAGTTTTACTTCAAACCGGGATACTGTCCAACATCCAGTATCAAATATGTTAGTGTACTGGGGCAGCATCTGAAAGAAATCCTGATTTTGTTGTGGCACAGGGATGGGGATTGTTGACTCGGACATTTAGTGCATCATTGCTATCTAGGGTCCAAAAGGAAAAATCTGCTACAGAAGAACCCCTTCTCTCTCAGAGAATAGATCCTCATCACACTTTCTTAACTGCTGGCTGGGAATGAGTAGGAGAACTTTTGGCCTCAATGCAGCTTATTTTTGGAAGGATGAGAGAAGAAGCAGAGCATGGAGCAGTGGGCCTCCTGCAGCAGTAACTGACAGAGCAAGGAAGGCAACTCAATAACTACTACTCACCACACTTTTTTTTACTCATTCCCTTCCCCGTATATTTAAAGATAACACAGTATAGATACTGGCTTGAATTAGTTGTTTTTATTTATAGCTCTGACTATGGACACAGCCCTTTTCCAGATACTGGAGATAATTTTTTCCTGCCAGAGAATCTCAAAGTTCACAATAGATATAAGGTGCGGGGGACCAACAGCAGGCAATTTGTGTTGTACTCGATGCCACTCCTATGAACACCCTTACAAAAAGAGCTTTTAAAAATTCACCTGACTTTAGGAAGAAACGTGGCCAGCACTAAGGAAATTAGTGTGTGTCTTCAGAAGATACGCTAAAGGGCAACCTCCGTGTTGAGGAGCGGCGGAGTAAGCTACTTTCTGCCAATTACAGGTCCTCTTCTTTGCCCTGTCACCTCAAATATGAGAAGCAGCTCAGAGGTTGTGGGGCAAAACAAATTAAGTGAATTATTGAGATTCGCTGAGAGAAGGAAGCAAAAATTCAGTAACTGAAGTAGTGATGAGAATAAAAATTTCCTGGTCTAGCAAAGCCTAACCCCAGCAGGCAGCACCACAGCAGTGATAGGCTGGTGGTCTGGTCAGAGGTCCCGTTACACAGTACTTACTACTCTCATCACTGTTTCCTATGAAGTGCATAGAGAGCTGCTTTAAAAGGGAAGGGATGCCATCGAGGGGGACCTGGACAGGCTTGAGAGTTGGGCCCGTGCAAACCTCATGAAGTTCAACCAGGCCAAGTGCAAGGTCCTGCACCTGGGTCAGGGCAATCCCAGGCACAAATATGCCCAGGTTGGGCGGAGAATGGCTGGAGAGCAGCCCTGAGGAGAAGGACTTGGGGGGTATTGGTGGATGAGAAGCTCAACATGAGGTGGTAATGTGCACTGGCAGCCCGGAAAGCCAACCACATCCTGGGCTGCATCAAAAGAAGCATGGCCAGCAGGTCACAGGAGGTGACTATAACCCTCTACTCTGCTCTGATGAGACCCCACCTGGAGTACTGTGTCCACCTCTGGAGCCCTCAGCACAGGAAGGACATGGACTTGCTGGAGTGGGTCCAGCGGAGGGCCACAAAAATGATCAGAGGGCTGGAACACATCTCTGGTGAGTACAGGCTGAGATAGCTGGGGTTGTCCAGCCTGGAAAAAAGAAGGCTCCAGGGAGACCCTCTAGCGGCCTTCCAGTATCTGAAAAGGGGCTTCAGGAGAGGTGGGGAGAGACTCTTTTTCAGGACAGTGTAGTCATAAGACAAGGGGTAATGGTTTTAAACTGAAAGAGGGGAGATTTAGATTAGATATCAGGAAGAAATTCTTTACTGTCAGGGTGGTGAGGCACTGGAACAGGTTGCCCAGAGAAGCTGTAGATGCCCCATCCCTGGAGGTGTTCAAGGCCAGGCTGGATGGGGCTTTGAGCAACACGGTCTTGTGGGAGGCATCCCTGCCCATGGCAGGGGGGTGGGAACTTGATGATCTTTAAGGTCCTTTCCAACCCAAACCATTCTGTGATTCTGTGATAAGGGCTCTCCTGTTGGAGCATGTACATCTCTGAGCTTGCCTGACTCCTTGTAGGTGCTGGCCCGTAGCTGTGGCTGGTATGGTAGTTGGCACTGGCAGTTACCTGCAGAGCTGCTGGGGACTGTGCAGTGGAATGAAGGGGTGGGCTGGTTCTGGGATGGGGAAAGATGGAGCATGATATTGGATTTCTTGTTTGGATGGTGTTAAGCTCTGATGTCTTGGTGGTTAACCTAAATACAATTATTGATGCTCACTCACTCTTTGCCATATCCATGGCCACTTACAGAGTTAATTGTAGAAAAAAATGTCGAGTTATCTCTGTTGAGGTTCCCAGAAGCCCTCTCCTGTTTATCCGAAAGAGGAAGTAAATTGGCATGAAAAATTGTGCATAGATCCTTCTGATTTCATTTGCATCAAATGCCTTCCAATGACAATATAACATTTTCGGTCATGTTTAAATGGACACAGAGACTTAAACATTTGATCTTGTGAGGGGACTTTTTGCCAAAATTTAGGAACTGCAATTGCTGTTCAGTATTGGGAAAGGTGACTTTATCCCTAGAGGGAAGCATCCTGCAGATATTTCAGGAGATGCAAAGGGTGAATACTGCTTTTTAGCTAGTTCTATCACTGTAATTTCATATAATTTTCCAGAAATCAGCAAGCAAGAAATGCAGGATTCCAGTAAGTTTTATTTGCGCAGGGAACTGGCTTCACTTTTTTTAACTACAGTAACTCATCACAGAGTATTTTATTGATGCCTTGCTATCGGCAATGTGTTCATGCAATTTATCCGGCTGGGCCAGCTAGAAACAGGCAGGAGAGGAGGAGACAGTGATGAAAAGTAACGTGTCTTCTTCCTACACCAGTTCCTTCATAATGGTAAAATGCATTGCCCTGCAGAACAGGTAGCTTTCCCAGATGACCTGCGTAGTTTTGCTTTGTTTCTTGCAGAAAGGCATTGACATGGAACAACTTGTCTAGCTTGGCTGCTGTCTCAACAATGTGATACAAGGGCAATCTACTTAGTTTACTTCTCAAAGTTACGAAGAGGTGTGAGTCACAAAACACAGAGACAGAATCCAGATATCGCTAGCCCTAAAGTTCAAGGAGTTCAGCTCTGTTGTTTCTGTTCAAGCTTTTCTCTCTTTGAGATGATGAAGTGATGATCCCTGAAGAAGAAGGTAACAGAAGTGTTTGTTAGTACACTTTTCAAAATAAAAGAGAAACCTAAAAAGGGCAAAGCAGTCATTAGTTCTTGGCAATGTAGGGCTGCAAAGTAGTGCAGAAAACTGGAAATAAAGGCTAGATGAATCTATTCCTGATTCATTGGGTAGCCTTAGGAAAGATACTTAGCCCTGACTTTTGTTAAAATACAGATACTATTTGTCAGGATCACTGCATTCAAATTAAAGCTTGATATTAACTGAATATAAAGCAGGTATCCCTTGGGCAATTTTCATGAATTATAAGAATCGATGATAGATGTGCACAGACATATATACAAATTATAGAATGAGTGCATGTGTGTGTCTGTGTGTTTGTGTCTATTCATGTGTATTTGAAGGAATCAGACTTTACCGCAAAAGTCTCTCTAGCAAAAACCCGGTGCTGGTGGAGTGAAATTTGCCTCAGACTCCTTCAGAAGGATGGAGCGTGTGTGTTCAGATCTGGGCCTTTGATTTATGTCTTTCTCCATTTGGTTATAATGTATGAGTCACCAACGTACCTAAAAATTCACAGACGGAAAAGGTGGAGAAATTGCATATATATATATATTTTTATGACCGAGTGGACCAAGTAAAGTGAGCACATTTACTATCCCAGACAGGACAAGACAATTGAAAAAAAAAAATCTAACTTTTTTCTGCAACTGATTCCTGGTAGGGAAAAATAGTGCCTGCATTTCCTCATCCAATTAGGAAATATGAACTGTTCTAGGAATCACCAAGAAACATTAAGTCATTTGTAGAAAGCTCAGATTATTACATCATCTGTCTGGACAGAGATTTATTGCAGCCAGAATTCCATGCTGCAGAAACGCAGCACCAATAAATCATCATTTCACCTTGTCAATACCTTTAATAGGAGAAGGAACAGCCTGCAATTTTTTCTGGCCTCAGTGGTACTCCAAAATAAGTTCTGAGACAGGAGTGCTATTGCCATTAGGAGTAACAATATTTGCTTGTCTCTCAAAGGGGAGGTCAGGAGCGTATATGCGTTACAAAAAAGAGCACTGGAAAATACTGCTCCGTTTCATCCCTTGTGGGTGTTGCCATCCCTCTGAAGGAGGTTACTACCCCTACAACGGCTACCAAATAGCTCATGAGAGTACAAGCGAGTGTTTCTCATACGTGTCAGTGGAAGCGACTGAGCTCACCACCCTGCCTTTGCACTGGCGTGGCTAAGGAGCATGGGCAGAGCTTGTTCTGTGGCCAGTAACCTCCAGCTTGTGCCAAAAAGCAAACAGATTGGGAAGATCTTTTGTGCCCTAAGTCGGATAATATCTGTAAAGCATTTGCAAGTGAAAGAACTGCGTAAATGCTAAAGACTGTTGTTTAACTAGGTTGATCTCTTTTCATAATTGAGGAACTGCATTTTGTAATGTGGCCTGTCTTTGCTAGGCAAGATTTTAAACTATTTCTCATTCTCCAACTTGTGTAAATATCCTGTGTTTAAGGCAGTTGCTGTGTAATTCTGCAAAGCAGGACTGTCATTTCAAGTTTAGGAGGATGGGACATTACAAGACTGAGGTAGTAGTAACTTGTCTATGGTCTCATACTTACTTTCCATTTCTCACTTTACACTGGCTCTTGATATTTTTGTAATCCTTTTGAGTATTCCCTTACTGACTGAGGATTTGCCCCGCAGATTTATTGCTCTATGTAATTTTAAAGACTGGATAGCCAGCACTCTTGGTTGTTTTTCCTTATGTGATATTTCTGCTTTTCATTATACTTATTAAAAAGTATCCTGCTTTCATCCTACATTTAACTTTACTTAATTTGTTTTCCTAGGGCTCTTAATTCTGCACTCTCTCTTCACTATAGTTTACATTTCTCCTGTTCTTTATCCTCTGAGCATTCAGCGACCACAGTCAAATTTCCCTTAGCTGCATCCCAAGAAGGCTTAAAAACCCCTTCAAAAGAAGTAGAATTTGTTCCAAAAGAAATCTCCAGTAAGGAAATGAAAGTGAAACTTTATATTTCTAAAGTAACATCAGGCTATTTCACGTATCCTTTTACATCAAAAGAGAAACTAAAAGGAAAATGCCCGACATCTTTTCCCTTTGCAGGTTGTCTTTAGGTAGGAACTCAAAGCTGGAAGGCCAGAGTGGCCTTCTATTTATTGATCTCACCTCAGTTGCCACCTGTCATCTATGAAAGCTCTTTCTTAATATATCAGAGTGAAACGCTTCAAATGCAGCACAGGAATTTTACAGCGAGAAGATGGCTTTAACTGAACCGCAGGAATTGCATCATGAAGCGTCGGTATCAATGCAGAGGTCACAGTAATAAGCTATCAGTACCCCATATTTTCTGCTATATCACAGCTGCGGGGTGGAAGCTGCATGACTAAGGATTTCTAACAACAGAAATCTTGTGGTGACTGCTATATTTAAGCTGAAGAATGAATTTACACTACCTGTTCGCTCAGAGGCTCTCAGTTCTCTCTTTCTATTATTGTTCCAAGAGTGAAGCCGCGAATGTGGGATTGATCAAATTTTCCTGTCTGCCTTGCAAACTATGTGGGACAGCAATCCACAAATGGGTTTATGCACTGCAGTACGTAACCCTTTGATATAGGGTCTATTACGCTGTCTAGTTTAACTGGCTCCGAGTTAGACACTGAGGTGCCCTGTCTGGGTGTCCTTGCAGAGCATGGACATTCAGAGAAAGCAGGAAGAAACTTCCCAAATCAGCCAGGAGGAAATGCAGAGGTGTGTGCCCGAGGTTAATCCACAAATGGGTTTATGCACTGCAGTACGTAACCCTTTGATATAGGGTCTATTACGCTGTCTAGTTTAACTGGCTCCGAGTTAGACACTGAGGTGCCCTGTCTGGGTGTCCTTGCAGAGCATGGACATTCAGAGAAAGCAGGAAGAAACTTCCCAAATCAGCCAGGAGGAAATGCAGAGGTGTGTGCCCGAGGTTAATCCTCAAAGTCAGCAGGGAGAGAGAAGGAGGTGATTCTCTACGTGCTACTCTTTCTGCATGCACTCACTCTTTGAGTCTGGCACCTAATCCAAGTGAGCCACTGCCATGCTAAGGAAAAGGAAAAAACCCAGAAATCAAGAGAAACTGCATCGTATTTCAGCTGTGTGGTAAGGCAGTTGTTAAGGCAGATACTTTGAAAACACAAGTTCACTAGTTTGCGGTGGGGCTGTTAAAATAAGTCTCTTAATGCCAAGCCTGTGTGTGTTTTAGCCTGAGCCGCTCTTGATTTCTCTTGTTGGGGTCACTCCCATTCATGAAAAAGTAGTGGAGTTAGGAACTGTCACATAAAGGAAGAGCAGCAGAGCAAAAGGCAGGTGCATGAAGAGCTGCAACCTAGAGTCAGTGTTCCCACCTGTGACAGATTTTTGGTGACCAAATATTTATTGAAGGCAGGCAAAGCACATCTTTCATCATCTTGTGGGTGGTTCAGGGTTGGATTTAATTTTTTTTCTGGAATCAGAACTGAACAAGCCAGAGCCAGTTTTGTCTTGCAGATGCCTTGGGACTAAAGTATAGATTGACCACTCCTATATTTCTTTACTGTAACAGGAAAATACAGGTGTCTCAGGAATTTACCAGTGCAGGAGCAAGTAGCCTTGGCCCCTGCAAGTAGGGGGAAAAGTTCCCTGAAGAAGTTTTGCTCTTGTTGGATAACTCTGTTCAAGGTTCATTTATAGTTCAAAAGGCATTTCATAGGAGGTGTTTCATGGATGGGCATTAGCTTCAGTTCTGATTCCAGCAGATCAGCAAATGCCACATAGACCAATGCAAAGCTATTGCATGTGGTCTTTCCCTGGGGCTTCACGGTGAGATATAACCAGGAGAAAACTGGGTGTGTTTGAAACCAGCGCTTTTTAGACTTGGAGGCTGAAGAGCATTTCCATCAAACAAAAAATTCAAGTGGACAGAGGAGATCCTTCAGGAAGTGTGAAGGCCTCAGCGGGTGACAAAATTTAAATGGGCTGATCAGCCACCCAAAACACAGTGCTTCCACTATTTGAAAGCTGATTCTTGGCAAAAATTCTGTATCAGGAAAAAACAAAAGACTAGATGGATCTTATGGACCCTTATGATTGTTACAAAAAAATGTGTAGCTTCTAGTGGATCACTCTCTCGTGGTTTGTGATTAAATGTTTAATGGGAGGATGCACATTCACTAAGCTACAGTGGCACTGGCAAACCAGTATCTTTTCTGCACGGGTATGAATTCCCAGCAGAGATTACTCTTTGCTTTATTCTGTTTTACGGACTGCTATGGTATACAGGCACAGGTCCTTCATGCACTTTATTCTTCTCGGCAGGAGTTTCGGTATGACTGAGAACTCCACACAGTCAGGCGTTCCAATGATCTCAAAAAATCAGCTGAATCAGCTGAAAATCTGGCCTTAAGTATTACAAGAAGCACTGACGGGTGATGGACTTCTGAGAGTTGGATCCAGTTGTGAGAGCGTGAGCTCTTGACAGTCTCTGTTTGTCAGGGACCAGAAGAAGCCACCCAGCCTAAGATGGAAGCTCAATGTGCACAGGGTGTGATTAAATCATGCCAATATCTCTCCACCTGTTTAGGTTTTCTTCATGTCTTCTCCTAAGCTTCCTAGCCTACTGCTGGTACAGCATGTTTTGCTGCTGTCTCACTAGCACAACATTCTGCCCAAGTCCATTGATCAGTTTGTTTTATATGGCTCGTTTCTGACAGATGTCATCCATGAGAAGAGATAAACACGGGCAAGAAATCCCCAGCCTCAAGAGGAAGGAGGGCTTTGTAACAAAAAGAGGGCAGCTGAGGACAACACTGTGCTGTTCCTTGAAGATGTCTTGAATTTTGCTGGCAGCAATGAAACTAACACTACCCTGGACAATACAATACACCTAATACACAAATGCAGACCCTTCAGGGGATAAAGAGTTGAAAAATGTCACCTAAAAATAAGAAATGGCAGGTGATGAGAATACCACTGAGATCCAAAGTGAGCAGTTGCTAACACACCTTCAGTGTGAAGTGGAATAATCTCTTCCTTGCCAAGGGGTTAGATGGTCTTGTGTCCAGCTGTAATAGTACCAAAGGCAGGATATTGAGGAACTGGGAGCTTGGGAAAGCTGGGACCCAAGCTGCCTGCTGTGGAAGCTGTGCAGGTGCCAGCCAGACACACTAACGGGGAGCAGGCTGGCTTCCAGTGTAAATTGGCCTGGCAGGCATGTTTTCCCCAGAAACTGGCCTTGGCTTCATCAGAAATTCATTCCTGCAGAACATTCCTGCAGGCCACCAAGCAGGATTTCCTCCCTATGTGCTCTCTGAAAATGGGACGAGCTGTTACAGTGGTGGGATGACAGCAAGAGGGGCATCCTGCGGTCTGCTTGAACCTCACAACTGGAGCAGCAAATACCAAAAAAAGCAGACAAGAAAGGGCGAAGGTGGAAAGGTCAGCTGTTCAGCTTCGGGAATGCTGATGTAGACCTATTTTGTTTACACATCTGATAATTAATGGTGTTTGCGTAATTGTCTCACTAGACTAATTATTAGTTTTACCCTGTCTGTAAATAAGACAATCTGTGGTTATAGTAGAACAGAAACCCTTACTGTGAGTTTGTCAAATAAATGCAGATTGTGAAATACAATTCTGCCCTGCAAGCAGAAGCCTGCATTGTAATGCTGCAAAGGGTAGTCTGGCTGAGTAACAAACCTCCTGTGAAACACATAGGCTCCAGAAACAACAGATAGTGAATTTGAAATACGTAAGTAATTTTAGACTTTGTTACACCCAGGTGGTTTGTGTTACTGAAAGCATCAGTGCTTTCACAGCACAAGGAAGGAAGGATGGAGTTTTTAAGTGACATGTAATCACCCAACAAACGTCCAATGAGGTGTCGGATGCGAAGCAGACAGTGGATACTACAGACCTGAAACGTGGGTTTCATGGTGTAGGGATGATAAGGAACAAATTTGACTTTGCAGTGAGAATAAGAATGGCAATACTGGAGTAAAGGTGCTACAGTAAGACTATGCTAGCTTATATTTTATGATGACACACTGCCTCTGCTGACTACTTAATCCTGAGGAGAGCTCAGTACCTGCAAGCTTCTGTGGTCCTTGCAAGTGGATGTGAGTAGATATGAGCTGAGGATCTGGTCCTCGTACTTCAAATAGGTCTGTGAATGCTAAGTATTTGCCAGCACCAGTGAAAAGTCTTCCCAGAGATGCACTGTTGCTCCCTCTTACTGATGCATGTGCAGTTCTTGCCATGAGTACAGAGGCATGAGAGGGATTTGCTCACCTGGCTTTGACCACTCTTAAAGGAGGCATGTGGTCAAGAGACGCCTCGCTTTCCCCCATCAGCCTGAAAGGCAGCCTACAGAAGTAGCCCGGACACCCATGTTTTCCGACAGCAAAGTTAAATGAGATAGATTCCATCCTAGTGTGACAACAACAATAGTTGCAATTCAAAGGTGTGTAAATGGGCCATTCACTTTTAGTCACAGTAAATTTTCTGAGAGCACCTCAGAAAGCACGTGAGCAGGTTCGCATTTCACTCTGGGCTTTTTCTGGTCTGCTTATCTGTGCCAGATATATTACACAGGATGGACCACAGTTAATATCTGATTGCTACCTGCTGTCTTTCCCTGTGATGGATAACATCCTTAATTAACAAAAACACAAGAATGAGACAACACATTAAATTGCTAATGTGAATGAGTATTTTAGAGAGATTTCTCTTTTAATCAGTGAGAAAACTAAGCTGAAGATGTGTCAGCATATTCACAACAGCATCACTCAGCATGACCATGCACGTGATTAAGCCAAACCCTTCCAAGGAAGTGATTCATTGGTTTGGGTTTGCTTTTTTCTTTTTATTGCATTATACATAACAAGCATATAAATGTGCTTTTGTTTATAGATGGCTCTGGGATAAAAATATAAACTGTGTGCACCATCAGTTAAGTAATTCATGTCTGCCTTTATCCTGGGGTGCAGACATCAGACAAGCACAACTGAAAGATGGCCATCATTCAATAATTATGTTCCAGTGTCTCCTCATATTGAGTCAGATCATTTTGATGGAGGATAGCTTCTGTGAGATTGTTCTCCCTGAGCATCTCTTAGAAGATGCAAGAATCAGGATGTCTTGCCTAGCTCTGTCTATTCTGAAGCACTTGGACCTACCTTATTCTGTTGTTCTGGCTACTTTGTTAATGGATAATTGACTTAATGGGAAAGGAAAGTTTCCTGTTTTAAGTCAACTTTACAATACTGCCTGCCTGGATATGTAGTTTGCTGAGATACTGGCTCCCAGGATCATATTTCTGATCTTCCACCTACTCCAAGCACATATCTGATGTCCTGCTTTACCATATGTCCTAGCCAACAATTAGACCTAAGCAAGTCAATACTGAGCAGATGTCCCAGGGTACAGTTTATCAGGTGCAGATTATCGTCTCAACTACACTGGCTTCTGGGGCATACTCTTCAGATACGGAGTTAGAGCCAATCTGTGCATATGAGGAGCAAGTAAATGCTAGGAGAGGAAAGTGGGTTTAGTGGCTTTTTGTTTATTTTTTCCCCACTAGCTGAGCATTAGGAGCCATGAAATTAGTGCAGTGTTCTATATGAGACTTCCTGTGTGGACTGTGACAAATCATTAGTGAATGTCCTGCTGTCTGTAAAGAAATAGTGTCTCACTGTCATTTGTGCCCTTGAAAATCAGCCTTAAGTTCATTTGGCCTCTGTAGCCATTTGCAAATTGTTTCAATTTCCGAGCATAGGAAAGCCTTAGAAATCCTCTCTGCTCAAGAACAGGAAGAATTTCAGCACTTATAAAAGAGAGTGAATGCTGAGCAAAGGTAATTTGAAAATTATTGCTGTGATTATCAAGCCGCAGTACCAGTAAATAATGTGGTGTTATAAATGTAGTAAATAATTTCCATCCAATCCACATTTTATTACAGTGTCTGTCTGGAATCAGAAATGCTGCATCCTAGCCCTCTTCTGTAGCTCAGTCCTGGGGGAAAACCAAGGTTTACTGTTTGTGTTTCACATTCAAAAGCAAAAATCAAAGATCCAATCACATCAGCTTTTTACTACTGGGGGTAGAGAGGGCTCCCTTTTCAATGGCTTTGGTGCCAAATTCAAATCCTCCTTTAACTCTAGAACCAAATCCCTTGAACTTTATCCCTGGTTTTATCCCTGATAACCCTCCTAAGACTTCAGAGAAAATACTTTGCCTGGAAGGCAATAGCCCCGGGCTGTACCCAGCTCTGTCAACCTCAGACAAGAGCGGCTAGCAGGACCTTGCCATCCCAAATGCATCCTGCCAGGTGACTCACCTGTGAGGTTAGGTCAATGGCACCATGAACTATTTCCCCACTTACCTGAGTGGCAAGTGCACGTGGGACATGTGTGTGGGATTTGCCTTTCCTACAGAGAAATGAAGCAAAATCTGCGTTGTGCTAACATGGCCCCGTGCTTGCATTATCCGCAGAGGTTCATTGTGGGGATGTAGGTTAATGGTTCTTCACCTCATTTGCCATATGGCTGACAGCTTGGCAAAGCCCCAGGCCTCCAGCTGTCACACACACAATGGCGCAGCTGATGACAGCATGTGGCTCGCTTTTTTCTTGCCCCAATCAGGCTATTTTGAGGCTGACTGAATCTGTGTCACTACATGACATCAATTTACCACTTGGCTTGCCTAAAATGCTGTCACAGCTGCTTGTGGCTGACATCTTCCAGTTACCAACGTGAAGTAGTCTCTGAGGACCCACTGCTGAGCTCCGTGTCTGCTTGCAGGCAGTTTCATGGGAATGAGCAGCTAAGATTGCTTTTATCCCATTGTGCCCATCCTGATTATTCCTCAAAGGCTGGAGCTGCTTGCCCGAGTTTGTAAGAATGTGAATGTAAGACGGCTCTGCAGGCCACCAGTGCGTGCTCCCTCAGTAACAGCCCAGAGGGCGAGTGACTACCCTGGAGCGGTGGGGTTGCCTTAGGATGCATGTGCAGCTGTGCTGTTTAGCATTTTCCCCTAATCATAGAATCATAGAATGGTTTGGGTTGGAAGGGACCTTAAAAGATCATCAAGTTCCAACCACCCTGCCATGGGCAGGGACACCTCCACTAGAGCAGGTTGCTCAAAGCCCCATCCAGCCTGGCCTTGAACACTTCCAGGGATGGGGCGTCCACAACTTCCCTGGGCAACCTGTTCCAGTGCTTCACCACCCTCACAGGAAAGAATTTCCTCCTAATCTCTCATCTAAATCTCCCCTCTTCCAATTTAAAACCATTACCCCTTGTCCTGTCACTACACTTCCTGACAAAGAGTCCCTCTCCGGCTCTCCTGTAGGCCCCCTTCAGATATTGGAAGGCTGCTATGAGGTCTCCCCGGAGCCTTCTCTTCTCCAGGCTGAACAACCCCAGCTCTCTCAGCCTGTCTCCATAGGGGAGGTGCTCCATCCCTCTGATCATCTTCGTGGCCCTCCGCTGGACCCGTTCCAACAGGTCCATGTCCTTCCTGTGCTGAGGACTCCAAAGCTGGACACAGTTCTCCAGGTGGGGTCTCATGAGCGCAGAGTAGAGGGGCAGAATCACCTCCCGCGACCTGCTGGCCACACTTCTCTTGATGCAGCCCAGGATGGGGTTGACTTTCTGGGCTGCCAGTGTGCATTGCCGGCTCATGTTGAGCTTCTCATCCACCAACACCCCCAAGTCCTTCTCCTTAAGGGCTGCTCTCCAGCCATAATCATGACAGTGAACCCCTGCTTTAATATCTGATATTGTTCCTGCCCCAGGCAGATCAGGGTTTGCCCTTCCTTGTCGCTGTCAGCGTATCCAATGTACTGTCACATGGTTTCTTTCTGTCTTTCCTGCAGCTCATGAGAGTGCCGGTGTAGGGCAGCTGCAGAAGAGCCAGATTCGTCTCCCCAAATTCTTTCTCCTGGCTTGTGCAGTGCCTTTTCAGAGCGATCTGTTTGAAGTGAATGCTGTTGTCAGCATGGATCCACATTATCTCCCACATATGGCCAAACCAAGTTTGCTAGTAGCAGCTGATACATTGCACACACCTTCAAACCTATCATTACGGGTCAGATCTTTAGCATCCTTTAGCCTGGGCATGATAATGAATATTCCCTTTGGAGTGCACACTGATAGATGCTTCTGCTGATCAGAATACTTTTATAGACTAAGTAATCTACTTCTCTGAGTACAGTGCATTGTGTCTTCAGGTGGTTCCTCTGAAGGGACCCAGTAATGTTTTTGGTGGGTTACTGGGTTTTTCAGGAGAACATCTGTTGACTGACAGGCAGTCAATATGGCAGATCTGCACAGTTATTGTTTAGACGGAGTTGTAGTGGACATTAGTGGACATCCATGGGGATAAGTTATTTAGCCTTGATTTAGCTTCATGCAAGTTCAAAGCAGGGGGATCACATCCGTTCAATGGCTACTCTAATGATGCGCTTTAGAGCTAGTTTTAGGACCAGAACATAGTTATAGGTACACTTTTAGCGGCTAAGGGGACCGCGCTTGTAAATTGGTAATAGCAACATGTTACCATACAGTCAGAAGACCCTACCGTAAAAGCTGCCCACAACAGCGGTGGTCTTGGAACGATGTTATCACAGCCACACCAGTCATGGGGCAGTCTGGATGCTGGGGGGGGGGTGGGGGGTGAGTGGCTTTCTTCCTTCATGCCATGGTGTGCCTGCACCTTTGTGTTCAGCTGACCAGCTTCTCCAGTGGATCAGCAGACAGCGTTGCGGATGCAGCAGTGTACATCGACGGCAACATCCTTCTCTGGCCTATGTCCCTCATACTGAACACGGTGAGCCCCTATGGTTTCCTTGGCCTGTTTCAGTTTTCCAAATTCAGTTTAGATACAAAACCGAGCTGGTTTGAATTAGGCTTCTCAAAGTGATCTAGATGGGCCTGAATCCCTCCGGCCCTGTGTGCATTTTTTCAGCCCTTGTACTCAAAGACTCTCTTTGAGATCCCAGGCTGAGGCGCTCAGTTCAGCTTTTCCAACAATTTGTTTATGCTTTTCCTCGTGCTTTTCCTCCTCTAACCTGAAAATTCATGTTTTGCTTTTGGTATGTGCTATTTTTTGCCTTTCTTTCCTTGGGTTTTGGGCACGCTGTGCAAGCAGGCTGCTATTACCAGCCTTGCTTCATCCACCAGCAGCACCCAAGCAATCCCATCATGTTGGGCAGCAAGATCTCTTCCCAGGTTCCTGCCAGGATCTGGCCCTGCCTTTTGTAATACTTTGTGGCAACACAAAGGTTTCATACAACTTGGACAAGGATTTTAGGCCTGAGAGCTGAAGTCTGTTAGCTCTTTGTTCCAGCTGTAAAGACAACCCCTTTTCAGCATCAGATCTAGGTGTTGCTCAAGCTCTCAGTTTCAAGCTTCTACCCTGCACCCACTCTTAACTACAAAGAAACGAAACAAAAGGCCTTCTGTTCTCAGATGGTTTAAGAATAAGGTGAAGTACTATATTTCTTGCAGTCATATCACTTAAAGTGATTTTGCCCTTGAGGACAGCATTACCTCACACACATCAAGAGAATGTCTGTGCGCTTTAAATGTCAGGCCTCATGAGGCAAGAGTTGCTCCGCTGTAATTGCTTATGTAGCTTTTCACACTTTCCTCTCATTTGATCTTTTATTGATTCTGGTACAGAGCGAGCAATCATCCTTGCACATATGTCCTTAACACAGCGGACAGTTTTTACTTAACACGAGGGAGGGATCTGTCACAGCAATTGCGAGCAGCCAGGTGAAACTGCTTACAAGCCACCACCGCTCTTCTGCAAATCAGCACGTTTGCAGATCCCTCTCTTCCAATTGGCATATTCTTGTTTAACAAATACCTTAATCTCTATGGCTCTGCTTCGTCTCTGCCTTGCTTGTCTTGTCTTTCCCCGGTGCAAATTCATAAGGGCGGCAACCGCCTTCCTCTTTGCACTTTGGTGCCTTCATCTCAGCTGGGGGCTCTTGACGTTGCATAGCGAACTGCGCCGCAGAAGCAGCATTTCCTTCAGGCCACAGCTAGGGAACGAAAACACAGCTGACATCTGATTCTCCACTTAATCCATAGGCCCCGTGCTAATTACATTTACACAGTAGGCTGCACGGCCTAAGTGCGGAAAAACCGGCTTGTATCAATCCAGAAAACAGCTAATGAGAATAAGCAGCCATTAACACATCAAATCAGGTAATAAATGCTGCAGAGCACATCTGATGGCTCTTGTAATATGAGAGCGTTGGTTTGTTTTTTCTTTACTTCCCAGTAAAATAGCGGCCACTTCTGCACAGCTTAGGTTCATAGGAATTGCCTTTTACTAGGGTTATAGATTAAATCAAATTGTATAGTGAGCTATAGAAGCTGGAATTAAAACTCTAGACTTAACCATTAAAATTGTCTTCTGCCAAGGCTGTGTGTCACTCTGCTGGTCAAGGACCTTAGGGCCAGCTGGGCGAAGTCAGGGGAGAGTAGAGCTCTTGAAGTCCAAGCGCTTTTACCAACGCACTCATGCATAGGAACTGGGTGAAAAGGGGCAGAAAACATGCTAGTCAAGTGTGCCAGATTGCCCTCTTATGTGCTGTTTTAGCCTGCCATAACTCACATAGGATTTCTGTATGTAAAGATTGTTTAGCATTAGTCCTTACTACAGCCAGCATAGAAACAGAAGAAATGCATTTGGAAATATGCTACCTGGAGTTAAAACTTTGGTACTAGCGCTCAGAGGAGTTTTCTGAATTTCTATTAGATATTTCATTTGATGGTCTTAAATCTCCTCCCAATCAATTAATGTGTCTACGTGACACCTCTGTGCAGTAGAAATTGTCAGTTGCTGAAAAGCACTTCTCTTTGGTGTGGGAAATAGCAGAAAATAAGCAGCCTGGAGGGTGCAAATGCAGAAAATGAGGACTGCTGAATGCTTTTTAAGCTGGGCAGAGTGGTGAGAAGTAATCTGCATAGGCAATGCCATCATCAGCTGGGATTCGATGTTCCTCTTCCAGCTGAAGCTACCACAGTACCTTTCATGACCAGTTACCATCACCAATGGTCTTACTCAAGGGGGTCAGGACCTCTCACCTTCTACCTTCATCCAAGGAAGAAGCATTGCAGTGCTGCAGAGCTGCAGGACACTCTTTTTGGGTATTTGTTCTAGCAGATAGACATTTGGAAGGAAAGAGAGCTGGCTGCTGCTGGAGCACAGAGCTTTTTTTCTTGCAAGTCTCTCCTAAACACAGATGATTTTCGCCTGCACCATGTTTTCCTCAGGCAAACCACTGGGACCTCGGCCATTCTCCTACCTCAGGGCTTATTTAGGATGGAGCTTCTTCCCCACCCCTGCCATTTCATCATTGCAGAGTAAGATACTGCTCATTTTGCCATCTCTTTTGTGAGCATTGACTGTAAGACAGAAGACCACAATTCCCACCCAGGAGAAGACCAGCGTAACAGGATCTACAGCTGGACCATTTTCCATACAAAGCCATCTTCTAAAGAATTTTTCTTCTTTGCAATGTACTTATGCAGCTGTATTGCTTTAATAATTCACTCGGACACCAGAGTGCTGATGATGGCATCGCTATGATGCACTGCCAAGCAAGGGTCTGTCAAATCTTCAGCTCACTAAGAAAGCGTAGGTTTGCTATGGACCCGGCTTAATTGTATTCCAGCTCATGCCCTTGTGCCAGAACACTCTTTCCTGCCAATTTTTGATGCCATTCAGAAGCAGCATATACCTGCAGCTTGATTTCCTCACTTGTTTCATAGCATTATTAGCTTGGCTT